>NW_010339636.1:0-41027 GCF_000700745.2 Antrostomus carolinensis | reverse complement strand
AGAGGATGGAAAGGGAAGAAAAATGAGTAAATGACAAAGATTAAAGAAATACAAAAGTGTTTTATGAACCAGGTGACCATGGAATTAGAAGTGAAACATCTAAGGGAGAGAAAATAAAATAAGGGTGAAAAAAAATTAAAAACCTCAGCACTGAAGGAAGATATACTCACTGGATGTTAAGAGTGGGATACAGAACTTTCATTTTGATATCATTAAATCAAGTCCATGATATGGATACACTAAAGCCCATTTAGATTTTAATTGCTATGGACTGCAAGAAATTTGCTGGTGACTTTCCAGTTTTTGCTGGGCAGATGTCATATACACATCACAAACCCCACCATCATCATAATTGGTAACCTTGTTGACAAGCTTTAAAGAGATGCCAAATCATGAACAGTTGTGGAGACTCAGCTGCCTAAAATGAAAATCCTTAATGTATTTTGTCATGTATAATTGTGCTAGAGAGGTGCCAGGGAAGTGCTACCAATATCAAGTTAAATGCCAGCAGAAGCTAAAGGCCTGGAAAAAAGGGCCAGACCAGACGACCTTATAGACACTGCACAGGAGGTGGGATGGAGCCAAAAATACAGGGGGATGGAGCAAGAGAGTACTTTGAGGGAAAATTCTTTACCAGAAATATATTCATATACTATTTTAGCTTTCTCTGTTGATAAAAGGTCCCGTTGTATTCCTTTGATGTGTTACACGATTAAAAACTCACCCATGGAATGCAATTTAGATAAGTTTGAGTAGGTAAGAGAGAAAAATTTCAGGATTAAAGTCCCAGGTGGAGAAAGGAACAAAACTCCAAACACAAATGATGGCAAAGGACTGTACAATAGACATGATCAATGTCAAGAAATGCTGATTAACACAGTGCTATTAAACACACTAAAAAGATTAAAAGAAGAGCAAGTTAAAGACAGAAGAAATAGTGACAGAAAGAGAGGAGGGGAAAATACAGATCAGCATAATGAAAAAAGAAAGTAGCCAAGAAGGAAAATCTAACCAAAAGAAACCAAGAAATTATTTAAATTCAGTGGTTATTTTTTCAGACTGTTGTCGTGTACCTTTCCTGGCCAGACTGCAAAGGTAGTTCTTGCTGCTGCACCTCTTGTTGCTGTGCTGTTACTCTTTCCATGTGAAAATATTATTGAAATCCCTCTCCCACTACTTCACAAGGATTGCACATGCTATCACCTGTGTTGCTTAATTGCTAAATGCTCTCAGAACATTAATGGACAAGTAATGTGTGTAGGAGAGCCCATTTTGTAGATTAGATTTCTTAATGGACCTTCTGGAAGCATGAGAAGTAATTAATCTCCACAGTAACATAATGTTACTGGTGGTGTGGTTTTCAAAATGCCTTTTACCAACACAGCATGGGGTTTTTTTGCACAGTATTGTGTCTATTTGCTTTCTGAATAGTGTGCTTGCATTGGGAGGGTGTTGTGAGATGTCTAACTTTTCTTATTTTTGCTTCTGCAGGAAAAGAGATCCACAACTTAACACAAACCATGCATACTTTCCTCCATAGATTACATCAAGTGTTAAGTAGCATTTACCCTATTTGCATTTTTTCTGATGACTTCATAGCTGAAAAAAAATTATTTCCTATCCAGTGTGTGACAGACCAGTCTCTGCAGCCATGTAATGCCTGAAGCTCTCACTAAAAAGAATCCAGAGATCTTTCATTTTTCCCCAAGAAAAGCGAAGACCTAACTTTGTGATCACCCGTTGACTTCAGTGAGAGTGTACAGTTATACAGGATTTTCAAAAAACAGCTCAGTAGTTTAGGCTCAGTGTAAAGACATATGTTGGAAAACTTTCATGTTCATAAATCCCTTTAAATTCCTTCAATAAGTTCAAAAATAATTCCATTATTATTTCTGATGTTGTACCTATGTCCAGATTGTGAAACTGTAAAATTGCCTCAGTGCTAGCATAAGTGTAGCGCTTGTGGAGTTAGAGGCTTTTGGCAGCTCTTGGAATTGACTGCATAACACATGTTGTTAGTGTATTACAGAAGTTCTGTCGTTACCTTTAAATAGGAATAGTCTTTGGCATATCTATGTCTTTAGATAGAAGAGAAAAATGTGGAGCCAGAGTTACGAATACTGATACTGAGCCAATGTTGTTCTGGGCTTCTTGGTAAAAAAGAAAAACAAGATGAACTTCTAAATCACATTTTTGCATTAGTACCCAACTGAAGATTTTTTCTTTTTTTTTTTTACTGTTCAAAATGACATAAAGTAGTGACAAACAGCGTTTGGAAATTAGAGAACAGAACTTCCAAAATAGAATAAAATATTGAATATTACACACTTTTTAGTGTGTACTGACATGATAGTTAATGCTGAGAAATAAACTGAGGCAGGAGTCCAAAATGAACATGTTGTTTCAGGATAACAGCTACATAGAAAAAAACTCACTTGAGTAGTTATTTTATTTTCTTAAGGAAACTAAGGTTTGTGTAATGATACTGTCTATGTGCATCTGTCACAATACACTTTTGGACACCCTTTCCCCCCTCTGCCCCCACCCCCAAGTAGCTTTTGGACCAATTGTGACTTTTGTTGTTAAAGGGTAGAGGCCTCAGTACCATGATGGATCATTAGGCACTTAAGAACATCATGGTACTTACGAGACAACAGAGGAGGGAGACCCACATATCTCACATACAGGAGCAGCTATATGCCTTGATAAATAGAAGCAAATCTGCATATGAGCAAGGTCTGTGTTTTCCCATAGGGAATACCAGAGATGTCTCCCTGGGACACACCAAAGTCAGTGAAACATGAGGCTCATCTCTGCATGAAAAAGAGATCCTTTACCCCATGGAAACTCTTGCTAAGGATCTGAGCTAGGTTCAGAACTGATTATAAGGGAAAAGCATCCTTTAATCTCTGCTTTTGTTTAGATTTGAGTGCAAAGTTTTGACCACTGCCATTTCAAGATTATTTGATATATAATTAATTAATAAATCAGAGCCATTTGTAAAATTAGATTTCATTTCTTAACAGCACCGGAGAGGCAAAGTATTTTAAAATGGGTTTATTTTTAGTTTTCAACTTAATTTTGCCTATTTGGAAAAATATGTGCTTGCAGCTAATGACAAGGTTAGAACTGCTGGCCTGCTAGCCTTTTTTGACATGAAGCCATCTAATGATGTGCTGGTTTTCTTAATGGACAGGACGGGAAAGTTCCTTTCCATTATTGCAAGAAGCGTTATCTTGCGCAGTCTAAGGTAAGCAAAGAGAAGCTTTCAGCAGAGATACATTTAGAGACCTTTTTTCTGGGTCAAGAAAAGGGAGAGAAAGAGAGCCTGAGTGTGTATGTTTTTGGTGGAAAAAGGACAAGTTCACATCTGTTCTACGGTAGATTATAGAGAAAGAACCTACTTCCTGGTGGCTGAGTATATTTCTGTCTTGTTTTCTCAGTTACTGCACAGAGATCTTGGCAGTTGATAGATCAGTTACTGACTCTGTGAGGGGTCCTGCAAGACTCATTTGTGCTTGGGCAATGTTCTGCCCCTTGCAGATGAAGAGCATGTGTTAAGGATGGAATAACATCTCTGCTGGGACTCTTAGCACTTAAATATGGGTTACATGAAAGAAGCAAGCTCTTTTGTTCTTTATTTTAGAAAGGATCTGATGAAAACACCGATCCTTCTCCTCCAAGATCAACATTTTTGCTAGAATTTCCCTCATGTGCTGTGTCTGTTTTCAATAGGCGCCTGCTCTTTTCAGCCTTTAGGGATAACAAGAAGTACTTAACTGTTCCTTTTTTAAAAAAACACATACATAAATTTCACACAAGTATCATCCCAAAGTACAATTAATGTGCTTCATTTGAAAGTTGTTCATGTTCTAGTAGCAATGCTGTTCATCCACACAGCTTTTCCATTTTGGGATCATGCCATGAGATATTGCTGAACTTATTTAGAATCCATTACCACACTTATTTTTGTCTAGAAATGAGTATACGTCAGCAGGGATTTCCTTTTCTGTTGGGTATATTCTTTGTGACTGAGCTTTATGGCCTAGTTTGACAAACATTTCTTCCAGAGAAAGTGGCAGCTTACATTGGTCGCTATTGCCTTAGACCAAATCTTTCTCAGAGTGCAAATATTTTTCTGGGGCAAGGTAGTGAAACAAACCAAGAAACTAGGAAAAAGGTTAGTTTTTAACCTGTTCCCTGGTTAACTTCACCATACAGCCCCTGAACTGCCATAGCTGAGCAGTACAAAGTTTGAGATGAGCACCAAGAGGTTGTTTAATCTAGCAAAAATAAACGTTCATAACACCATGGATGTGAGATGATTTAATTGCTTTGAGAGTAAAAAAAACAGCTTGAGCATCTTGTAAAGTTTAATGCTGAGGACAAAGTAATGTCTCCTATTTTCTACCTGCTTGTACATAGCTAAGTGTGATCCCAGACAGGGCACATCTCATCTCTGTGCTTTCATTTACCTGCCTGCAATAGGCATGATATATACACATCCCTTTGGAGATGATGTCCGACTACTTTTTGTAAATAATTTTGCAGAAAAAAAGTGCTGTATAGTTGCCAAGTACATTTTCCCTGAAATTCTGAAATGAGCACTCAGATGTGTAGTAAAATATTAACTTGTCCTCTGTGTGGAGAATTACACTGTTCAGGGGAACTGACGTGAGCCTTTTCAAACTGGCTGGTTCACAACACAACCTGGTCTTGTGTTACATGGTGCTGATGAGTTAGCCCTCAGACAATGAATGTGGGATGACTTGGCTCTGAGTGAATGATGGCGAACAAGATGTTGAATGAAGCTGTTAAAACTTGCACCAGAGCTGAAACTCTTCTGTAATGTGGAAGAGAAATAGGAAATGCTTAAAAGTTTTTCACTCTAAGCTTGTAAGTAATAAGAATCCAAAAAAAAAAAAAATTAGAAAAGGCAGATTTATTTTTGGTGATATCTTGTTTTTAAGCAGCTTTCTGTTAACTTGGGCAAAGGTTGTTAAAGGTGAAATTATAGTGTTGATATTCGAGTATTTCTTTATAGATATTAAATGAGAGTGATGTGAGTACATAAAAACAAGTTGAAAGCTGCAGATCACCCACAAGGTTTGCATATTTGACAGTTTTAACTGAGCTTCTGCTAAAACACTAGAATTTCAGAGGGGCGTAAATATCTCAGAAGATTTCTAGCCTTTTAAGAGTTAATTCTTCATACTAAATTAGCATTTGCTTAACCGAAAGAAGTCCCTAGGCCAAAACAATTTTAATGGAGGTGGATAATGAAAGCACTTTATGGCACTCTGCTTTGTATGCCTCACTGTGTGTCTCACTGGAGATAAAACTGCCAAATTTGGGGCTGTGATAGATAGTTAATCACTATAGAAGAGAACATGGAAACTTAGAGCTTGGATGAATAAAAGACATGTAAACAAAAGCACTTGGGTTATAAGAACAGGTAATGAAGTAGACATAAAAGACCCTCATTTTTTGGGGGTTATAATATGTTTTCATCAAAAAAGTATTTTCTTAGAATTAAAGTAATGGAACTGTTCAAGGAAAGATAAGAGATCAAAAGACCCCAACTCATTCTCAGTTCAGGATTTAGGATACTTTCTGTTCTCATAAAGTTGAGACAAAAGCAAAAGCTGTACAGAAAATAATTGTTCTGGGCATGCTAAAGAAGATCCAGCAGAGCTAGTAAACTCTGTGTTCACTGGAGGAAAAAATATTGCATTCCTTTGCCTTAGTGAGGAAAAAACCCAATGAAATATGTATATAAAAAGGAATAAATTTCCATTTCCTGTGAGGTAGAGTCATTCTCAGAAAGGTAGCTGACATATTGAAAGTAGTAAAGCAGGTCATATCAGCAAGGCTCCTTCCTTGTTTTGCCATAGCATTTCAAATACACTATAGGAAAATAAAGAACCTTTGTGATGGTACACAGGAATGCTAAACTCTTTGCAGGCAGCACTTCATCTGTGGAAAAGCATACCTGAGAGAAAGGTGGACACAGAGAAGTATACAAGTACTTGATTTAAAAAACTGGTCCAGGTCCCTTTGAAATGTGGGTTGTGTTCACCACAGCTACAAAAGAAAATCTTGTAAAAAAGTAATTAAGAGATAGCACAGAGTGGCTGGCATGGCCTATTCTTCACCCCTGTAACCAAAGTACTGCTAGATAGGCTGTTATTTAAAGGCCACGGGATGACGATTACTAAAATGTTGCAGAAAGCTTTATTAAAAGGATATCTGAAGGTCAGAGAAGTACTGAAAGATCTCAGAACAGTGAAGGATATTTGATGCTGTCACTTTATGAAGTGTCATCGAGAAAACTAGTAAGGGTCCATTGCATATGTCAGAAGTCAAATAAGAATCAAATAAAAGGATCAAGGTTAGTGGCTATGGGTGGGAGAAAGCAGCCTCAAGTAGAATAGACCTAGAGCTGTGGGTGTTGGAAAGGAATAAAAATTCCACAGGGCTGAGTTAGGTTGTTCCTGTGTATTGACAGTTACAGATAAATTTTTGTGATCTCACAAATGCCACGCACTGTTACAATTACTTAAAACTGACTTCCCATTTTAAGCTCCAAAAGGTCAAGTCAAAGGGCTCCCAAGCAGTAGTTACTTACTTTCTCTTTTGTAAGACAATAATTAGAAACATCCTTTCGAGAGTGTGTTTTCAGATACCAGGTCATCAAAGCTCAGTTGTGTATAGATATAGCCTTTTTTTCTTCTTTTTTTTTTTTTTTTTTTGAGAGAGGAACGAATGAAAATAGTTACTTTAAAGTACCCACTCATGAGAATAACTTTGCTCATCAGTCTAATTGCAAGCAGACACTGTCTTTCCATCACAGTAAATTCACAATGGTTCATTAGCTTCTATAAGAGGATGAAATGGATCATCTTGTTAACACTGACGTTGTTTTAAATGGTTGATTTTGCTATGTATGTGTTGGAATTTTCAGTATACCTGTACAAAAAACAAAACAAAACAAACAAAAAAAACCAGGAAGGAATTATTTGGAAGACAATGGCAGAGAGGCAGTATAAAACTAATATTTCCTGCAGATCCTAGATCTACAGCTTAACTGAAAACTGAGAGGTGGTTTAAATAAATATGACTGAATACAAATGTGTCGAATTATTAACACTCACCTGACGGGCAATAACTTGTTAAGTTGCAGTAAATCAGTTGTTTTCCATCACAGAAAGGAATGATTTGATTTTTCCTTTCACATGAAGAAAATATGTGTGTGAGAACAACATAGGCAAACTGTGCTTTTAGTGTTTTCATTATGATCACGAAAACATCCTTGAAGATATAACACTCTCTGGGCATTTATACTCCAGACAGAAGTGTTCCAGCCCTAAGGTGACTGTTGTTACATAACAGGAGGGATGTGGTCATTATTTTGTTTTATCAACTTTTCTTTCTTGCCCTTTTGCAGGGATCTAAACACACTGTGGTCTGACTGAATCCTTCCATTTCCCTGGCTGAGGCTGGCAGTACACTTAGGATCTGATGGAGGGATTTTATCATGGACCTGGCTCTGCATGCAAATTAGGGATGCTAACTGAGGAAGGACAAGGAGAGAAGAAAAGCTAGTGTAATATCTGAAAAAGGAATAGGAAGCACCTCAGCTATGATTCTTTTCTTTCTTACTTTATCTTTCCTAGGAGTAACTTTATTGACTTAACTGATTTAAAAAAAAGTAAAAATAAATCTGCCTGCACGTCTGAGAAAGAAGAGTCAAGGTCATTGTTTCCAATTTATATCTTAAGACTCTAACTTTTGCTGTAGATATGGGATGCTAGTTTATTATTTATTTTGGTGGATAATCCCTGATCACTGTAAACTCAAAATACAACATAGCTCACTTATTACAAAGTAAAGTTGGTTTGGGGATTACATTTTCCCTATTACACTGTTAATATATATTTTATTCTGTTCCTTAGCTCTATCACATAGACTGATTGATATTTTCACATCAACCAGGCAAAACTGCCACTCAGGTTTAAAATAAAGAATTAGATACTTCTCTTTCTGGTCTTATCTCCCTACAGCTCCCTCCTGGCTTCCAGTTTATTTTGATCCTATCTACTCCAGGGCAGCTCAACCAAAATTCACTTAGAAAATTTAGTTTCAGAATTCGATCCCAGCTCCTGTGGGAAGACTGAGTGCTCTGCTATTGACATCAAGGTTGTCTCAGTATCAGGGAGCACATGTCCTGGGCTACTGCTGCCCATATGGTAACTGGCAAAACCTTCAGGGCTGTCTTGTGAGACTCCCTCAGCTGTTCCCACTTTATACCCTCTTGTGGAATATCCACAACTTGCACTTGAGCAGTGATGCAGTGGCTTCTCTCCTGTGCTGAAATGTCAAACGTCTGACGTAGTTGACTGCTTTCTGAAACCCTGGAAAATGTCTGTCCAAACTGACCATGACCCTTACGCCTCCCCAAAACTGAATGCTCTGTCATCTGATCAGTGTGTCACTGTGCCTCATGCTGCACAACCCTACACAAAGGTGTTCTCACACTGACCAAGAGAAAGGTAGAAAGGTGTTTTGAAGAAAATATACCTTTTCTTGGAGCATTAGGAACCAAGTTCTGCCAGTTTTATTTCTGGGCAGCTGTGATGAAGTGAATGATCTCTGTGATACTGTATAACACAAGTGAAGGTGCAGAAATTCAGCTCTATGTGGACAGTCCTCTGTAACAACTTCTAGGAGAAAAGAACTGCTTGAAAGAATCCTAACAGCTTCACATACCTGTAGCCCTCCACAGAGACAGGGCCTGTTCCAGCCATTGTATGGATGATATAACTCCCTCTCAAAATTCTGAAGATGCCTGTGCTGTTACTGCATAATAGTCTGGTCTTTCAGGATAACCCATTTTGCCTATCTCCTCTCTCACACCAAAATATAAAAGCCTGTGAGGTGCACACCCTGTGAAAATAGTGGAGAATGTCCATATACGAGTCTTAGATAAATTGTCATTATCACTCTGACAACTATTCTCAGGGCTTTTTGCAAGGTACGGTTGCAGGATCATACAAGTCAAAAGGCTCATTGGTCTTTTCCTGACAAAAACATTTAGAATGAGACTTGTTCTTTTTAGGGATCTATTGTATTCAAGATTTCTGTGTCATTTCCTGTTTACTGGGGCTTGAAACCATTAATAAAGTTGCTGACCTTTTTGTCCAGGCAGGGACATCATATGCTAGTGCTCAGCTTGAATCTTCAAAAGATGGGATCTTCTAAGGGGCTATAAATATCAGCCTCTCTGCTGCTGGCCATGCCCTGGAGAGGACCAACAGCAGCTGTGCTCTTCTTCTGGTCTAGAGCTGAGCCTACTCTCAAATCCGAACTCTCCATGTAAAATGAGAGCAAGGCCTTTCTTAATGAGGCATTTTAGGTAGGTTCCAGGCATGCCTAAGTGAATGACTGCATGAAAGATGGTGTCTGTGCTTTCCCACAGGACTGGTCCAAGCATACCTGATAGCAGAGCAGGCAACTTGTGCTTGGCCTCATGAAACACCCAGCCCTGAAGGCATTTGCTTTTAGGAAGACGCCACATCTGGCTAGCCTGCCAGATGTGGCTCTACCACAGGAACACCTGGGACTTGTGGGCAACCTCTGTTTGATACCCTGTTTATGTAACGTTGAACTTAAATCAGTGGCATGTAAGCAGTAGTCTAAAAAACACAGGAATGTGGCCTCTTTCTGTCCTTTTCTCCTAGGGTATAGCACAGATACAATACAAAAAACCCTGCCTGATGTGCTTTATGATAGGTGCATTTTCTTTCTTTCTGCATGATACCTTGCTCTCAGACAAAAAAAGGTACCAAAATGACTGAGGAAAAGCTTTTAAGGCCCTCTAAAGCTTCATCCATTGTATTTCAAACCACAGGTTCCATAATGACACCACCATTTAATTCTGTGGAATTAATTATCATTGGTGCTCCCAGCTTCTCTTATCTCAAACCTTTTCTCCCTTTAGTAAAACTAATTGCAGCTCCTGTCCCTGCCACCAACATAATATCACAAGCTATTAACTGTAGCCATTAACTGCAGCTAAAGAAACAAAAATGCTTTGTTCACTTCACCTGCAATCCACAAATGATGGACCTGGGTGAATCATAACACTCTGAAGAGATTTATAAAAATGTTGCAAGTGACTTCTTAAAATATCTGTTGATTTCAATGCAATGGACTCCGCGGACTCACTCCAGCCACACAGTTTCTCTGCAGCCACTCACTTCACCTACCAGTGCAGCTTTGTGTATTTGTGGATTTTTCCGTCCTGTGCAATAGGATCGAAAAAAAGAAGCTCATTTTTTGTTGCTGTTGTTGTTGTTGTTGCCAATACACACTTGAGTTTTGGACAAGGTAACAACTGGTTCTGTTATAATGTGAGGTCAGTATCAAATGGTAAGTAGTACAAGATGTTATAATGAAAAAACTCACACTCAGAACAGTCCATGGAGTATTAATTTGGATTCTAGCAGAGACTTGGAGTTGTGGAGGGGCCCTAGGGTGATTCTGAGTTGTTATTCTCATGTCAGACTCACTCCAAAGACATTGCCCTTGATCTCTGGTACCTTTAGACATGGAAGCAAAAATGAGGCTTGAGGCACCAGCAGTGACTGCAAATGGAAAAAGAGGGCATCGACATGTTAAGGGTTGTTCATGTTAGACCTCCAGAGGGAATGGTCACCCAAGGCCTCCTTCACCATTGGGGTTATTTCAGTAAGGACTCTGCACAGGAGAAAAGCAAAATTTGGTTATCATGAGTCCTTGGATCTGAGAGCCATTCTCTGGGGAAAAATATAAATTATGGATGATACTGAAAAGAAATCAGAAGTATTAGTTTGACCCATCCAGGGCATCCAGTTCTTAATCCCTAGCTCAGTTGTTGCAACATCCTTTGGAAGACTTAATATGAAATCCAACTCTGGAAATGTTCAAAACTTACTGAACTATGCCAAATACCAAATCTTTAATGAGGTTATTGTGTTTTATGGGATGCAGAGTGGTAACCTACTTTCTGCTCTGATTAAGGATAGGAAGTGACTACCTTTCAGTGTTGCATCATTTATCAAAAATAATAAAAAATATTAAAAATCCCTTAGAAGCTAGATGTGGAAAATTAAAGAAGTTTTGATGAATAAACTTATCTCCAATTAACATAAGCAGTACAAATCCTTTAGATGAGACATTGAAATGTTTTTGAGACACTAAGTTAATTTGGTGAAGTCTAGTAACAGCATCAGATTTTTCTGAACAACCTGATTTTCATGTTACAGATGTGTCAGCATAAGTATGGATGCACTAATCATTCTGGTATAATTAACTGCCTGGTGAAATGTCTCATTAGCGTGGGGAGTTACTGATGAATAATTTGTCATATTCTAATTATTCCTTTCTCACCTCCCCCCTTTCCTTCAAAAATACATAATTATAAGCATTTAGGAAATAACTTACATGGTGTTGAAAATCTACCTCATCATTTAGATCTTTCCAATTTTTCTGAAAAGCAGTTTATGCTAAGTGATAAGAATTAAGGTAGCTATGGAAGAGCTGTTCTATAATATTGCAGCACTGCATAAGGCACACAAGGGACTGTATATGATTGGGAAAGTTCCTGTTTGATGAAGGCCTCTGTTGTGCCTTAATACCCCAAGATGGCAAGCAGTGAGCTATAGTATTAGGCTGTGCACAGACTTTGCTGTGTCTGAAGCTTCAAGAATATGTTAAATTGCTCGCTGACCAATTTAAAGACTGCATGTGGTATCAGCTCCCCCTTCCTGACAAAGCTCTTCTAACGTAATAGGACCATATATTAGAATTATAAATGCTTCAAATAGGTTTCTTCTGAATAGGGACAGGAAGAGTTGATATGTCCCTGGCATCTGGAAAGTTGAGAGTGAGTTAGTTTATGTTGCATATACATATCCAGTAAATATGCGAGTTACATGGGAGATGGGGTTTACAGCAAACCTTGAGATACATTGATCAGAGCTGAAGCTGATGGGTGAATGAATGATGCACACTCACTGTGCTGCTTGGGGATACCAGCAAGAGCTCTAGTTTCAATTCATACATGTATCTTGATAGTACGCAGTGCCAGAGTCAAAATGTAATGAACTTCACCCGCTTTGTATTGTAGCATGTCTGAGCAGACAGGGCATGACGTAAACTATGGTTCTGCTCCAGGCAGATAATGCTAAGCTGTCCCAAGAAATTGCTTCTCTGCTTTCCTTTCCCCTTCTGCTTTTATTCTTATTTAGTCTGCAAAATTTGCTGAAGTGGGGGCAGGAAGTAAACAAAAATGGCTTTGTATTGTTGTGCTTACTTATACACAAGACCTCCCACAGTGAGGCATTTGCACACTACTAGAAATATAGCCTTGTAACAGGTTCACTGGAATAGTATTATTAACTAACTATCCATCTTTCAGGGCTCTTACACACTATGTGAAGTTTTAGACACAAATAATTTACAATAGTCTTTCAGTAAAATTTGAGCAAGGAGAGAAAATTCAAGCAGCTGAACTAACTACTTTGAAAGGGTAGGGAGGCAGGTAAGGTCAGTTGACTGTGCATGGAAGGCCAGTTGGTTGCAGGTCATCTCACTCCAGAGAAAGCTAGTACTGATCAGCTCTGTTGGTGAAATTGTGAATCTCAGCATCCCGATTCCATAAGGGTACATTTTCTTTAGTCCACCTCCCAAACAAGTAGATGAGCTGATGATTTGCTCCCTGTACTCACATTGCAGATGAAGCTCAAACTGGTTTCTTTCCCTTTATTCTCTTTGATAAAAGAAGAAAGAAATGGCTAGACCTTATGGTTCAAAACAAAACTAATAACCCTTAGGTTTATTGTCCAAGAGACAAATAAACCATCTTTTATTAAAAAAAAAAAATTGTTGATGTTGGGGCTTTTTTGTAAGTTTCTTGACTTAGGGACAGTGAGGGTGACTTTAGAGTATTCATCAGATCGATCCCTTTTATCCCAAATTCATGTTCATTTCTGTCACAATTGTCATTCTCAAAGCTGTTCAGCATGCTTCTACAATGTAAAATGCTTCTCCTAAAGTCTCACAAGTCCAGTTCTCATTATTGTCATGACTCTGTCCTTTTAATAGCCCAAAGAGGAAGATAAAGCATTTTATTTCTGAACATTCCCTTTGTAACCTTGCTGAGCATGAAATCCTGAGAAAAATATGGAGCATTACCCTCTGGCTGCTTTTTGTATTAGCCGTAGTCCTAATTTTGTATTCTGGCATTGACTGAGAGTTCTGGGGTGATAATAACTCAAATCAAACTTATGAAGCAGAGAGAGTGCCTTCTTTGAGTTCTGCCAGTTTCTCAGTTGTTTCATATTTTTTGTCATTCTTCCATACTTTCAGGTGATTCTGTGTTTTTCAGTTCCTCCCACATTTTTATAGGCAATCTGGAAATGCAGTAAGTGAAAACTCAGTGGAGTGTAAGAACAGCTGGTGAAGAGCAGGAAAGTTAAAAGCCTCACTCACCTGCTTTTCTGCACATATTTAATCTTTGTCAAGGAATTAAGTATTGTGAGGCAAATGCATAAACCATGCAAGGGAAATACCTTGCAAAACATATTAATCGAGCATTTTTATACCTGTGCTATGAATAATATGACTGTAGATTCAGTTCCCTGGAATCATCCCTGTTTGCATTCAGCATGTTGTGGCAACCCATGCAGCGACAAAAGAAAGGCAATTTCTATAATATATTCAGGGTTCTTTAGAAAGCAAGCACTGTAATGTCATTAAAAGAAAGAAGCAGGACCTAGTTGGGCTTCATTCTGAAGCTGAGCCACACTGGTTTAGTGTAACTTCAGTCTCTGTATTGTTCACTTTAACCCACTATGTCTCATGTTCCCATCATAAAATTGGAATAAAGGTGCTACCTTACTTCATCGTGAGCTTTTGAGGCTTTTTTTTTTTTTTTTTTTTTTTTTTTTGGTTTTAGGGTTTATTGAACTGGTAAATGGACAGAATAATAAAATGGCATAATTATAGACCATTATCCTCCCTGCTTCCACATCCTTCATCAAAACCTGCTATATCTCAGAAATCACCAGTGCTAATAGCTAGAATGTCAAATGGTATTATAGGGTTTGGTCTGTTTGGGAGGCTTTTTTACATTTTCAGTGTTTTAATGAAGTTCTACAAAATTGCTTCATTGAAATAGACAAAATAATTAAACAATTGTTAATGCAATGACCTTTATTCATCTTTCTCTCCTTTACTATTGTTCATTTCATGTCTAAGCAAAGCTCTTTTCTTTCTGGCAGAGACTGTGTCTGTTTGCACAGCATCTAACGACACAGTGAGTTTATAATGTGAACAGTGAACTGCTGAAAAAGTTTGCATTGAAGATTTTTCATGACATGAAATATCTAAGGCTCCCAGTCAAGAAAATATCCCCATCTAAGACAGAATTTAAACGAATGCTGTCCCCATAAATTTTAAGTTTAAATGTAGACTTGAGAATTTTCCCAAAGGGAAGCTTAGGTGCTCTTTAGTCTTTTTCTTTTTTCCTTCTCCAAGGACACTCTTTTGTGTCAGGTGTCACCGTTAGCAGAGATGATTGCTGTCTGGGGCCGTGGCAGGCTCCAGCTGTATTTGGGGCAGTGCATTACTGTCAAATGGTAGCTATGTCCCTAGCAGTGAAACCTGTATTTAAATACAAGCTGTCATACTTACATGAAAGATTGTCTGATGTAATATGAATTATATTATGTGGAAGGCAGATAAGAAGGTCTCTGCATGTAACTTTTGGCTTTAAATAGCTCAAGTAATTGATTCTTCTAATCTTTGGGAATGCTTAGGATGTTACTGTAATAAATAAATAAGCAATAAGTAATTTCTTGAAGTATCTTCATGACTGAAGTATGAGGCTTTGTCAATATACTTGAGAATAAATGCCATCCTGGTTATCTTTATTGCAAGTAGCCTGTTTTTTTTCTGGAAATTCCCTATCTTAGAGTAAATCATGACAGTTTTATTTATAGTTTCAATACAAAAGTACTTCTTAAAGTGATAGGATAACCTTTAATAATATAATAGCTGGGAAATAAGGAACTGAAGTTTATTGGAGACTTTGAATTCTACCTTGTATCTGACAATTTAATGAATATCTATATAGATGACATTCAACTTATTTTTCATTCTCTTTTGTATTTTGATTTGCAGGTTGGAATTGTTTTTCACTCCTCCACTTAGGAAATCAAGAACATTAAAATGATTAGAGTTTGCTGACAGCCTTGGGGAAAGTTTTAGAAGAAATCCTGCCTCTATAGTTTATTTTATAGTTATTTCCCAGTTGCTTGCTGTAGAAACAAATGCCATATCAAAACCAAAGCACTGCAGTCCAAGTACAACAAATGCAACACATGATCCCTTGAGAAAGGCAATGAACTGGCAGATGACTGATGTCTGTAGTTTGGTCCATTTGTGCCCAACACAGCACTAAAGACTGAGAAAAAAGATGAATTTCAACTAATTTTAAGTTTGTCTGTTGGGGTTTTGTTTTGGTTTTTTTTGTTTTTTGTTTTTTTGCTGTGGATAGGTATTGATTAGGACGGCTTAAAGTGTCCTTCAACTTGTTCCTGTCAACTCATGACCCTAGGGACTTGATCTGACAAAGAAGAGAGAAGTGGCTTTGGCATTACCTCAGCCCTGTTCCCCAGAGAGATTTATCTGTATAGAAAGGATGATCAAGGAGTCGGTTTGACTAGTTTCATTCTACTGCGGGAGTGGTTCAAAGCAAACACATGAAGAACTGTGCCTTTTGTCCTTCTGAGCTAAAAACCTGTTGTTTGGTCCTGCTGGGTACTGTTCAGCTGGTGAGACTGTGCTGTAGCAATAGCTTACCTCACAGAAATGGGTCAAGAGAAATTATTATTAACTCAAATATCATAACAAATTTATCAAATAGCTTTAGGTAGAAAAAAAGGAATATCTGAAGAAAGGCAAAATCTTTCCTTCTGTTAAAAACTTGGACTGAAATGTACTGAATTTTCTTTTAAAAATAATAATTATTTAAAAATGCAGGTAAAAATTATGAAAAGGACATTCAATCAGAAAAAAAAACCCACCCCCTCCCAAAGAAAAAGCACAATAGATATTTTACTTGGGGTTGACAGATACATTTGAGGTTGACTTGAAATAATATAATTTGACAGGTCTGTTTCTTTCAGTAAACTGAAAAAAACCCCCCCAAACATCCCAGAGGAGAGCTTTAGTTCTCCTCCTCCTTTCTTGGCTTCACCAGGTCCAGTTGGCAGGATGATGTCTTTTAAACATCTTTAACTATGCAGATGACTAAATCCGTCAAGCTGGCAATAGTTTTTTATATTGCCTCCACACATTGCATTGAAATCTCTTCCCTGCCTTTTCTGTCCTCTGTTTCATAACTATCAGATTGCATACTTTTAGGTAGCATATCCTATCCCTTGTTGTCTTAAATATTTTGGTGACAGGGATTTCCCAAAACATGAAATACCTACTAGCTGCCAGCCAGACCTGGTCCACCTAAGCAGTATGCAGCATGTCAGTCTTTTCATTTCTTGCACAGCCTTAACTATCAAGCTTTATGAATTTTTTTTAAAGACACTAGAAATTATATGGCTATAAAAAGTTATGAAAATTTTATAACCACAGTATTTTACTTAGATTATAAGATCATTGAAATAAGGTCATCCTTGTTTGTACAATGAGGTCTCACACATTTAAAAGTATGATGACATTGAAGAAATATTTTTGTTTTCCATAGAACGAATGACTATTAACTGCAAAGTGAGCACACACAATAGGCTTTCAGAATTCTCAATGTTATAGCTTTTTTTTCTTTTATTTTCTTTTTTTTTTTTTTTTTTTTTCCCCAAAAATGAAAGGGAAGACTTTTCAGGACTGGTGAGATTTGCATTATCACTGCTGGCCACAACAGAGAGGTCTGCAGACTGGAGGAAGACATCTTTTTTTTTTCTGTATCTAATACAAACTTCTTATTCACCAACCCTCACAGACTATATTTGCAGTAGAAGGATTTGGCATGTAATACAGAGTGGGAGCAATATTTAAAGTATGAAAAGGACACTTAGAGGAGTTTGGCTAGCTTTGCTATGTGTAATTCCTTTACATAAAAAACATTAGACTCTCAAATTCTGTCCTTATGGATGAGTTGAGAAAAAGGATGAACGATATATTTTTATTTACTGCACATCAAAATTCTTAAATATGAACTTTGGTTTTAAATTTGTTTTTGTTTGTGAGTTTCTGAACCCTGTAGGAATATTAATAAATCATAGAATCATAGAATGGTTTGGGTTGGAAGAGACTGTAAAGATCATCAAGTTCCACCCACAATACCATGAACAGAGACACCTTCCACTAAATGAGATTGTTCAAAGACTCATCCCACCTGGCCTTGAACACTTCCAGGAAGGGAACATCCACAACTTCCTTGGGAAACCTGTTCCAGTGTCTGATCACCCTCACAGTAAAGAATTTCTTCCTCATATCTGATCTAAAGCTACCCTCTTCCAGTTTAAAGCCATTTCCCCTTGTTCAATCACTACCTACCTTTGTAAAAGGTCCCTCCCCAGCTTTCTTGTAGGGCCCCTTCAGGTATTGGAAGGCCACTATAAGGTCTCTCTGAAACCTTCTCTTTTCCAGGCTGAACAGCCCCAACTCTCTCAGCCTGTCCTCATAGGAGAGGTGCTCCAGCCCTCGGATCATCCTCGTGGCCCTCCTCTGGACTTGCTCCAGTAGGTCCACGTCCTTCTTATGTTAAGGACCCCAGCCCAGGTGGGGTCTCACCAGAGCAGAGTAGAGGGGCAGAATCACCTCCCTCAACCTACTGGCCACACTTCTCTTGATGCAGCCCAGGATACAGTTGGCCTTCTGGGCTGTGAGCATTCATTGCCAGCTCATGTTGAGCTTCTCATCCACCAACACCCCCAAGTCTTTCTTCTTATGGCTGCTCTCAATCCATTCTCCACCCAGCCTGTATTTGTGCTGGGGAAGCACAAATGAAGGAAATAACACTAGCTCCCTCAGAGAATGGCATTACTCTGACTTTTGCTTGATTGCCCTTTCTCCCAAATCACCTATGTTTGCTATTCCAAACAGTTGTGCTGTTCTTAATGGTTTTGTTTGGTATTCCAAACTGATGTTGCATCAAATTATGTACTTGTTTGTTTATTTCTTTTCTACAGGAGTCCTCTTGTAAATTAGCAACTGTTAATGGGGACTTAAACTGCTCTCAAAATTGACTAACAAATTCATTCAGTAGAGAAAAAAAAATGACCTTTAGAGAGAATTTACTATTACAGAAATATACCCCAGAGATCACTAAGAATGACACATGAGGAGCAGTGGCCATCAGGGTAAAAACTTATTAAAAGTATTTCATAAATAGCAAAGCCCAAATCAGAACCTTTTTTCAACCTTTCAAAAATAATTGCTTTCTTTAATTGCACTGGATCATGCTATCTGATTTGTTATTGGCATTCAGAAGTAAATATAACATCTTCTTTTTGGTCTGTAATTCACTGTGGTGCTCCTGGTGGTATCCCTGATGTGGCAGTAGGGAGGGAAGGTGAAGGTATACACAAATGTCTGTCAGCTTGTGCCTCAAAATTTGCTCACTTTAATTACTGTGAACTGGATCAGGCACAGAATCAGCTGGAAATGAAAGAATTATGAACTTGTCTGAACCACTGTCCAAAGCTGGAACTGGTAATCTCCATCCTCTAATGTACACAGAAATTTATCTGTCTTTTAATACCTTATTTTCTCTTGTATTATTTGTCAGAGAGGCCAAAACATGATAAAACACTGTTCAATCAACGCTGCAAAGCCTATCCAGAAAGGAAAAGCACTAGAAATTTCACCTCAAATACTCTCTAATAAAGAAACCCAGATACGCCTCCAGTTCAACACATAAAATGTACATTGGCTGTCATGGAAGATGAACACTGATAGTATCATGTAACATTTAAGTCTCATTTTACAAATGGCAGAGATCTAGAGAGAGTTTGCAAAATCATGTAAACTCCTCAGCCTCGAAGGAAATTGAGACTCCAGCTCCATTTGAAGATTTTACTATTGCTAAATTAAAATCCTACCTTATATTCAGAAACAGCCATAGGATTTTTGTTATGAACTAATGTTTTTTAACATGTGTGCCAGCTTAATTCTGAAATATCTTTCTCAGGTACTGTCAGCAAGATCAAACTGTGAAGAGAAAACTGTCCTTTTACTTTCCAATTACAAGTGAACTGTAACATACAGATTTTCTACAACATTGCTTCTGCAACACTGCTTCAGCTTTCTCATACATATAGTTTATAACAGTTTAAGATACTTACTATATAAAGTAAATATCCAACATGTCTGTAAGGTTTAGTGTTTGAAAACAGCATCTTGAGTCCTGGTTTTAAATTTCCTGAAAAGAGTTTGCTGAGAATCTCATCCTTAATTCAAGTTAAAACAAAAGTTATATAGAATCACACAAAATGTAGGATAGGTTACATTTCCAAATTTGGCAGTTTATGTGTCACTGAGAAATCTCTTTCTAACGTAATATAACATAAACTTAACATCTCTTCCACTCTAGACCCTTCTACTGTTCAGTTGAAAATGGTTAAGTATGACAGCTGTATTATACAAGCCCAAGTCATTGGTATGGACAGTATAGTTATACTTTTATTAATGGAGAAGTTTACAAAGAACAGCATAGCAACATGAACAACCTCATGTTAAAAGCATTAACTAAGCAGTCCAGCAATTTTATTTGGGAAAAAAGGATCATTGGTCAAAATTAAGATGTTCATAATTCAGTTAGTACCTCAGAATATTACAGAAATGCATTGTGAGCTAACTAAAAAAGCAAAAACAAAGTTACATAGTTCAACCTGATAAATTTCATATATTTGTTTTAGTGGGAAACAAATATCTATGTTTCAGGAATCAGGTAACTTGTTCTCTCCCTTTCCCTTTCCCTTTCCCTTTCCCTTTCCCTTTCCCTTTCCCTTTCCCTTTCCCTTTCCCTTTCCCTTTCCTTTCACAGAAAGACAGAAACACAGAATGGTTCAGGTTGGAAAGGGTATCTGTAGGTCATCTTCTCCAACTCCTCTGTACAAGCAGAGGCCACCTAGAGCAGGTTGCCAAGGACCGTGTACTTTTGAATATCTCCAAGACTGGAGACTCCACAATATCTCTGGGAAACCTGTGCCAGTGCTTGGCCACCCTCACAGTAAAAACATTTCAGTTTGTGCCTCTAATCTTGTTACTTTGTACCTCTAAAAAGACCCTGGCCCCATTTTCCTTGCACCCTCCCTTCAGGTGTCTATATACATTGATATGATCTCCCTGAACCTTTTATGCTCTAGGCTGAACAGTCCCATCTCTCTCAGCCTTTCCGGCTAGGAGAGAGGTTTCACTCTCTTAATCATCTTTGTGGGCCTTTGCTGGACCCTCAACAGTATGTCCATGTCTCTCTTGTACTGGGGAACTCAGGAGTGGAAACTCCAGGTGTAGCCTCACTAGTGCCGAGTAAAGGGGAATGATCATCTCCCTCAGCCTGCTGACAATACTCCTACTAACAGAGCCCAGGGTACCATTGACCTTTTTAAAAAAACAAAACAAAACAAACCCCAGCTTTTACAGAGCTTTCAATTCCTTCTCTAAAAAGGCATTGACCTGATACTTAATTATTATCTGAGTAGATTGTTTTAGCTGTAAGGATACTCATAAATTTCAAATAGGCTATTAGCACTCTTCTAACAAGCAAGTGCTTCAGCAGTGTCTCTTAGTAGCTTAAAATACTCTTTGAATAAAAGGTATGCTCCAGACTGTGACTGGTGACTAGATAGATCAAGTAGTATTAATTCAGGTACCTGATGGATCTTATGAATCTTTGTCATCACAAGTTTTTACTAAGGCCTTTGTCCAAATTCTTGGAAGGGGTACTTTTTGCTGTTGAAGGATAAATTATTTAACTTCTGTGTACATCTAAAGTGACATGCTATAATTTATAGAAATACCAGTGCAGTGAAATAACCCAAACACAAATGAATGTACTGACAATTCCTATGTAATTACTTCAGAGCTGTCATTTTTCTGTGTGTGCTCAGTGCATTAGTGCATAACAAATATGAAACAACACAGTAATCAATATTCCTTGTCAAGCACAACTGTATTGCCAGAGACTTATTACCATGTTATTCCTTCTGATTCTTCTTTTCTACTTATTTAATTAATTTCAGTGCATTGCATTACCATTCCTAACATACAACACTGCAGTTTAAGTTGAATCATTAGCAAATTCTGAGCAGGGTGACTCCATTATTTCACAACCTGTTTTTAAGAAGCTCAGCAGCAAGCCATATCATTTACAGCATGCTCTGGGAACAGATTGCTTGTTGAGATTCTTCTTGTTAACACAACATGGATGAAGGCTGCACTGGATTGCTTTATTTTTGTGTGGTTAAGAGGAAGAGAACAATGGCTGGATTTACTGCGGTGCTGCGCTGACTCATTGAAAATACAATTTTGTGATGAGCACTTCCATCAAAGTATGGCAGTGTCTTATCAGCCTGTCTAAATTTATCTCTGTGATAACTGGCTGTTCTGTACAGTGCATTTTCTTTGTCTATGAATCTAGAGAATGTGTTCTTGTTTCATCAAGCTTTAAAATCCATTCTTTAAAATCCATTTCTTTAAAATACATTCATGAATGGATGTAGATTATAGATCTACCACAGGTCTGTAATCCATGTCATCCCCTCAGAATTGTCTCTCTTTTAGCTGCTACTTGTTCTTTATTTCTATGAGGGCACTCTGTCTACAGTGTTTGATAGCTTAGATCCCCAGCTCACTTCACATTCTGCTTCCCTCATCATTCTTCCTTGCTACCTGTGTATTAGTCTGTTCCCAGGACCTTTTTGGAGTGAACAGAGTTCTCTATGGTGAAATACAGGAGATTATTTCCTCCAGGATCTGCTCTCAAAGCTAAATGGAAATAAAATAAATCTACATGAAACCTATTTATCCTATCTAGTCCTTTGACACTATCCCAAGAGTTGTTAGACCATTAAATAACCTTATACACTCTTTTTACCATGCCCACATGGCCACACTGGTGCAGCATGTAGTCTTGGTGCCACACTGTAAAGTTCCACTCTGGCTGGTTGCAGCATGACCCTGAAGTTACTTCAGATATTTTCACCTTCCAAAGTTATGAAAAATATTCATGATATCACAGGGTTACGGGACTCCTGCATAGGATGAGGGTAAACCCAAGGTCAGGTACTGTGTTGGATAAATACAGTCAGCTATCAAGAGAGAGAGCTATCTGTGAAAATGTAGACATGGACCACTCTGAGCCACAGAGCTGGGACACAGCCTTTGGGTTGGAGCTCTTTGTGTGCACAGCCAAACCTGCACTCTGAGAAGATAAACAGTGGTAGTCCTTTCACAGATGTGAGTCCAGGCTTCCTATGAAAACCATGTTAATGTGGGGTTCCTATCTAAATCTCACCCCTGGGATTGCATTAAGAAATCAAGAAAGCTGAAGATGATACAGCATGCACGGGAGGTACTTCATGTAAGAGTCAGCTGAATCTCAAGTTGCTTGCTGCTTACTGACTCCCGAGAGATATTATTATTATTAATTATTTTTATTGTTGTAGTTATTATTATTAATTATGTGAAAAGAACATATTTTTTAATTTCAGCTTGAATTACTTTTATATTAAGGGTGTAGGAGGGTACTGAACTCAAAATGTACAAACATAAGAAACCTGAATGAACATCTTTTCTGGTTCAACCATCTGAAAGGGCAGACATGTTCACCCAAAACTTCTCCAGAATGGGAGAATTTCCAACAGACAGGCAACCCCACAGAATTATATAAGTGTGAAATGCCTATGGAGGATGGAATTTAATGTTACTGAGAGATTCAGAATCATATAATAATTATCCTTTGACTTCACATAATAGTTTGTGAAATGAGCTATTTTTCCCAGTGCTTCCAGATGAATTAGCACTGCTTCTATCAAGTTCTAAGTTACGGTCACAGAGTTGCTAAGAAAAGTATGTAGATAACAAATATAGTCTATGGACTATTGAGCAGAATGGCTGAAATTCAGTAAACTAAAGGTCTGCTTTATTGTATGAAGCAAGCAAAGGTATTTTGCCTGGAAATAAAAGGCAAGAACTATACAAAATGAGAAGGAAGGTCTAAGGAACACGTTCCTGTGATCATCAAAGCAAAAATGGACTAGAAGTCGGATTGCAAACATTCTCAAAATCTGAGTTGGGGAAAGTGGAAGGGACTCAGTGAGATGCAGTATGAATACCATGGGCTTATTAAGTGCCAACAGAGAAATCACAAGTGAATATTGAAGTCCTGATAAATTATCTTCCACAGATGGTGGTGTAGTCTGGCAACAGCACAAGTAATTACCACACAAAAGAAAACTCAGCAGCCGGTGAAAAGAGGAGCATGATGCAGGTGCTGGGTGACTGGCTGCAGGCACTAATTGTTGTATAGGCTGGGTGTCATGGCTCCAAAGCCAGTGTTCAATGCAGGCTCCTGCTACAGAAGGCTGTGTTTTAGTCCTGCTCTCAGCTCTGTGTTACCTTTCAATTGCTACCCTAGGTAGATTAATGCTGAAGTTATTCTTCCATATATGATTCGTTGTTCACTTCAGATCCTAAAATGGAGCTTTTCTGAAGAGCTTAAGACATTTCCTATATCATATTAAAATGTTTCTCCCATTTTGCTCTAAAGAAATTACTGAAACTTTAAAAAATAATTATTGTCAGTGTACTAATGATGTAGATATTTCTGTAGAGAAATTAGTTGTAAAATATATGCATATAAAGGAAAACATGTAATGATTCCAGAATCAGGAAAACATTTTAGTTTGGATATTTGAACTTTCCACCTAAAATGCTGAAATATGTTGTAAATTTCACAATATTTGTATTATATTTCAAGCCCATTTCTTATGGTTTTATGTTCTGTGTTTCTTGAAAAACTTAAGAGCAACAAATTTTATCCTTGAAACAGATTTTTTTTACTTTCTGAAATTTTCTATACACAAAACCATGAACTAAAATGTTTTTATAGATGTAAATAATAATTTCTGTTTCTTTGCCGCATGCTTATATAAGGATGCTCTTTGTAAATGTAAAGTTTTATTTCACTTTAACTTATTCAGTCAAAAAATTACAAGCTCAATTAAACAATCTGGAAAACAACACGCATTTTCCTGAAAAATGTTGTCTGCCTCTACAGACAAGTCATTTTACTTCTCAAACACAAGGACTGGTGAAAAAATAGTAACAAAGTGGGGAAGAAGTAGATTATGACAACAACAACAAGGTATTTATTCTGAAAAAGGCAAATCCACCCCACTTGCAAATGCTTCTGTTGTGAATTGTATGAAACTTTCACAGGAGAGAGTGAAAAGATGAAATATGGTCTAATTTTATGGGAAACTGATGATCTTTGCACACATGTCAAGATATATCTTCAAACTCTATTTCAACCATATTGCTGGGTTTTGCTTTACCACTAGTTTTTTTGCTGTACTTTAAATGAAAATTTACAAAAGGGTCAGCACTAAAGGTACAGGATAATTTATTTAAGTGCTATATACTTAAACAGAAACACTGTAGCTGCAAGTTTGCTTTTGTCGAAGAGCAAGCTAAATGCAATCAAGATCTGAACCAGAATGGAAAGCAGAGGTTGAGTGGTACATACTTGTACCCTGGACCTATGGGATTCTGGGTGAACACCCAGATGAGTGAGAACAAGGCTGTCAGAACTAAGGTCAATTCACTACTATGGCTGGTGTTAAGATTTGGAGGATTCATCTAGAAGGATGGAGAAGTGATAAAAGGGATCACAAAAGCTGTTTGCATTATTGAGTAACTTCATTAGCATGAGCTTGTGTTAAGAGGCTGATAAGATAGGGAAACCACCTTTTCCAGACTCCAAATACATCACTGACGTACTCCCCAAGGAACAGCTGTGTAGAAATAAAGGCTACTGATTACACCTGGGAAACTGGTGGGTTTACACCAACCCTGAGTACCTGAGTCTAGGAGAGAGTGTTCTCAGTAAACCTCTGCAAAAACGACCCATAGTTCTTTTAAGATGTTTGTACTAATCAGTCAGGCACTTCAGCCTGGAGGGCCAAAACTGCAGCTCATAGTACTCAGCTGTCACTTGGGTGCTGCTGGGGACTGCAAGGCTGGTGTGTCCCATCTGCAGGAGCTGGGAAGGCAGTCAAACAGCCCTAACGCAGGGGTGTTCAGAGAGTCTGTAAGACACTAAACTAGCCTGGGTATCTTAAGACAGACAGCACAAAGGCTCTCTTAACTCCAGAGGGTTCAAGGATTGAGGTCTTCCCAAGTGGTCTGTGGACAGCAGAGAGCTCTCAGTCAGACCCTGTCACAGGCAGATCCTGGGCCAACGCTCTTCACTGTGCAGTGTGAAGAGGTGCCTCTTGTCCCGTGAAAACTCCACCAACACAAACCCATGTTGGGTATCTGAAAATATTATAGCTTTACTTTTCCATGATCTTTGGATGGATTTCAAGCCTTAAGCCATGCAGATTGAAGAGCTCTTAATTATAGTGATAACATTTTGCAGTGCTGCTATGTCATCATACAAAACACCAGGTACCTTGCTGTCTTGGTGAAGCCTGAAAACAGCTTCTTATTCTTCTTTCTACTAATTATGTAAATATTTGGTGTCATTATATTAAAAAAAAATGTTTTTTTCCAACCCCCTTCTTAATAATTCTCTTAATCTCCACCAACATTACTGCCAAACAAAATATCCATTTGATATATTCAGGGACTTAATGCTGAAGAAGTGAGGAGTGATATCAAATGCCTCTATTTCTGGAGCAGATAGCCTGAACACACTTTAAAAATAACTTGCAATTTTTCAGAAAGGGCTAAAAATCAACCTCCTTTAAAGTTTCTCATGCTAAGCATTCAGAATTTCACTTTACCTTTTCAGGAAAGCACTTGTGACACTAATGTATTTTGCTTCACATACAGGAACCTCTTTGCACAGGACTGCATTAATCTCAGTTTGTGGGTTGTATCCCCATGAATGAAACATCCTTCTTGAACTTTTGTTTGTGTAAAAATAGATCTGCACAAATATTTCCAGGAAAGAGAAAATGATACTTGAATTCTCTGTGTCCTAATAAAAATTTTGTTGTGCAGTCTGCTGTAATAATGAGCATGCTTTTTTCAACCTTGACACAAATCACTCCCTTCTTCCTCAATATCTTCTAGTTTAGGGTGATTGTTATTTTTCATATTTCAGCTGCTGAAAAGCCCATGTGCAGTAAACAACTATTCTTTTGCCTAGTCACAGATTATTAGAGTTTAGTTGGAGCTCCTGTACAGCTAAGATCTCACTTTTGCCATACTGCATGTTTCAGTAAACAAAATGTGTAAAAGGGTTTTTTTTAAAAAATACTGGTAACATTTCCAAAATATTGCCCTTCAAGTGTGGAGCACAAAATCACTCCTTCCTTTCTTACAAGGGACAGGTTAAAAAGCAGATGATTCAGCATGACAGGGGTAAGACATAGTTGAGAAACTGGATTTTTTTGCAACAGTTCTAAGTGAGCATAAATCCTGTAGCCCTTGAAAGAAGTATACAAATACCATGGCAGAGGTGAGCTGCAATTTGAATGACTCTTACCTCCTGCAGCCGCTTTAGCTTCTGCACTGTGGGAAGCAACACAAAGACAGCTTTCTGCCAAGCTGTCATCCATGGCTGTGGTGAAACCCATTGTTATAATGGGCAGTAAGTGTTCACATTTGATTGGCTTCCTTATTTTTATCTACAGTCTCCATCTCCATCTAACTGTAAGCTACTTGAGGCAGTGAATCAGTGTGATTTCTGAGTGGTTAAAGCCATTTGGATTTCAGCCTTGTGCCCTGTAACTTGCTCAGGGTGTCCATAATTGGCTGGCAATGCCCGGCCTGTCATCCCTTATTAGTTAAAAGGGATTACAAGCACAATACTTCAAACAGATAGCAGAGGCAATGATGTGGGGTAACTGGCTGTGATTATGGACTGCAGCAAAAGAGCTCAGGGTTTCACCACTTGGTACACAACAGTTCTGTGTGGTAGGAACCACAGGATTTGGGTGATATTTTCTTGTTGAAGTGACTGACGCCTTTAGACAGAAGGATGCAGAAGAGCTGTGATCAATGCTGCTCTGACTGCCATGTGCAATTCTTATTCTGTCAAGTATCCTAATGGGAAATGAGTAAATCTATGCTAAACCTTAGGATTTTGCAGTTAAATAGTACCTTGCCTTCACAGAGGTCCAAGGTGATCATCATAATCCCATACCCTCCAACATGTCCCTGAGTGCCCTCTGTGGCATGAAATGCGAGAGCCACAAAGTAATACAGAAAGAGGAATTGGGCAGCTGCCCTTTGATCTGTACTTCTCAGGAATGTGCAACAGACTTTGTAAATGAGCTGATTTTCCATGCAGCAATATCAACTCCTCTGTTAAACCCCACATTATACCTGTGCAGTGGCTTTTGTGACATGACCTTACTTTCTCACCCATCAACTGGACCAGCAAGTAAGAACATCTCTATAGACAAAATAAGTTTATCTGTCAGATTAGCATTAAGCTGCAGAACACTGAGTTGGGATGGGACCTGGAAATGACAGACCTTAGACAGACATGTAGTATATCCTAGCACCCTAAATTCAGACAGCAGCTGCAATGGAGGATGAGCATGAATGAAGAAACAGAAGTTAATAAAGCACAGACATAGCTGTACAAATGGATTAAATGATGCAGTTAGACATAGAGTAACATTAGTAACCATTTCTGAATGGCTCTTGAATATCACTGAGACAAGGAGTCAAGATAGTGTGCTGTTAACTTTCCTATAATGTGAATGACAGACAGCAGCCAGATACAAGGAAGATCATAAATCTGTAGATGGAAAAAAGGTGGCAAATATCTGAGGCAAAGAGGGGCTGGGATAATGTCCATATTAACAAAATTATTTTGTAGATACAGCAACTGCACTTTTGTATCTTGCTGTATCCCTTCCTTTACTCTCTTGGAGATGCTTTTTGCCATGCTAGTAGAGGAGTACCTAGGCTAGCATGTGTCCAGATGCATGGTATGTGACAGGGTCCCCTACAAACCAAAACCAGTGCAAACTCTACATTTGCCCCACAACAAAGCCCAGTATTTGGGAGCTACATGGATCCTGGCCTGTTTGCATAACATACTTAATAGTGACCTACCTTCCTCTTAACCACATAGTCCCCTATATTTATGAGATGTGTAAAATGGTGCTGGGTCAGAAAGGTGGTAGCACACTACACTCACTGCACTATCCTTCCTGGAGAGTGAATGACCATGTAGAACAGAATGTACATTCCACACCAGACTTCATTTGCAGTATCCATTTGGAACAGCACCCATAAAAGTTCATACTGTGAAAGAACTGGAGGATCCAGTTTGTCTTTCTACTGCAGAAAAATGTCATTGACTCCTTAGCTACAAAATAAAACAGCAAGTAAGAGAGTTAAGCCTCCACCCTCAAAATGGACAGTATGATCTTCATACCACACAAGAGAACAGATTTACAAATATGACATTCTGTTATTAATTGACATATAAAACAAGCAAATAAACATTTTAAACTAAAATTTGAGAACCTGATCTATTCCCAAGCTTTATAATAATATATGTTATATATTATAATATAAATATAAGTATTATCTACATAATATGTATAATATCAGAAGGAAAAAGCTGGAAATTCCTTTTCTAAGTTTGTTAATCCAAGAGCTATTCTGACCTGCTTTGTCTTTTTTCCTTTTCCACCTCTGTATCCCACAGCATATGGAAAACATTCAGCCAGGCAAGGAAAGAGGAGCAATTGAAAATGCCTTCATCCATGTGAACAATCTTAATGAACTGAGCACTGAACCTAGTAAAGCACAGAGCTTTTTTGATGGTGATCAATCAGAGCAACAGAAAATTGTGCACAAGTTTTACAGTGTTTTTTCTCTGATGAAAAGAATTTCAACATGAGGAGTCTTCAGGCATCAAAATCATCCTACTGTTAAAGGGGTAAGCATTAACTGCTGTCAATTCTGCCACAACTATTCTGCATGTTTGCAGAATTTTTGCAGTGGATGGGAACTTGCCCAGGACTCTGAAATCAAATAGTTATTTTTTCAGGTCTTTCATGACCTCCCCTAACACATATCTTTATCTCCTGTGAGAGATGGTCACTGTGCTTGCTCCTCTTGACACCTGTTTTAGAAGGAGAAGATTGTCACTGACTACAGTAAAACTTCCCACAGTACCTGAATAGATGTCAAGGGCCCTTTGGGAAGCCCTGTTAGAGTGTTTCTCACACCTGACCTAACTTTTGAGACCAGACAGGATCATAGACCTTGTTCATAACACCAGAAGGCTGTCTGGAGGACATTTCACAGTCTAGTTAATGATGTAACTTCATGAAAGATGTATCAATTCTGTGGGAAAATTCATCTGTAGTCCTAAAGCACATCTGGCAAAATCACTGAGTGAGTTTAATAGAGGTCTAAAAGAATGTGTCAAAATAATATACATACATATTAGAGTAATATATGTTCTATATAGGACACAAGGAAACTTTGTCTATTGAAACAAAAAAAGGACACTTAATGTGATCAAATAAGAATTAACATCCAAAAGAAGAGTTGGGAGTTTGTTTTAATCAAGGAAAATTCTTCAGTTAGTTCACCCATCTGGACTATTTTCCTTTTTTCACAGTACTTGGTTGCGTTATGATGTTTACTCTCTCACAAAACTTTTTCTTTAACATCTTTCTGGAAACAGCTGTAGTATGAAAATCTTCCAATACAAAAAGTCTTATCACGAAGCAGCTTTAAACACTGGCACTGCTTTTAGAGGTCATAAAGCAGCCATATGACATCACAAATGAGCAGAGTTTCAATATTTTAATCCAAAATTTGAACTGTATTTGATGTATTACAAGGATGATAGATTCCTGTGGCATATACTGCAGAGACACATTTAATAGCTGCTTGCATTTCTTTGCACTTTTTTTGTACTAGTGCATGGGAATGTACAACAAATTACATGGTTATGGCTGTAAAAATGCCAAACTGAAACATCCCTGGAAATATGCCAATTTCCAGAGTTTTTGGGTAACTTAATTCTGGGAGTGATTTTTTCCACCAGACCAGATGGACAGCCACAGTTCTAGAGAGTGGAAAAAGGACTGTTTGATTTTGAAATGCAATTGCTATCCACTTTCAGAGTGGGTCTTGGAATTTGACAGGTTTTCTGCTGGTAAAAATACCTCAGACTTTGACAACTCTATTGAGCTCTTTGCTCTCTTCTCACAACAGTTTTGGCTTATGAGGTACCACTAAAACAGTCAGTTTGTAACCTCATGCTAACAAGCAACCATTGGCTGATGATGCATGGAGGCACATGGAACTAATGTTCTGCAGAATCTGCTCAATTCCATTTATGATTATGAGGGTCATAATTTTATGATACAGTTATTTCCCCCCTAGTGCCATGTTCCTATGAATGCCATTTAGAGAATTTTAGTTTTCTCAACATCCTTCAAAATGAAGGAACTGAATATGTCCAGGTGACTCTCTCCTTAGTATTTTGTCCTCTTCTCTCAATGAAGCCCTTTGCAAAACATAAGCACATTCGGAGCTCTGCTGTGCAGAAGGAATTCTGGTGAAGAAAGGTACAGAGCTGAACAAAAGTTTTATGACAACACTCCCCCCAGCTTCCTTCTCTCCTGCACCCATTCCCACTAAATCTCATAACATTTTCCAGGAAAGCTGATGCTGAGGACATGCTCTGGAAAACCTCTAGTCTTTACAGACAACTTCAGCAGAAGAAAGTGTTTGACAAAAGTGATTAATACAAATTATATTTCTCTACATCATGTAACTGTGATAAGAAAACAATGTGCAACATCTAGAGGAGTCAGACTCTGCTCCCTTCTTTTTCATTCCTCTGTTGGATTTCAGGGGAAATGCCAAAGCAAAACGCATGGAATTTCTAGTCCCTTACACTAGAATACCTTAGACCGATAATAATAACCTCAAAATACTAGTTATCAAGAATCACTCGATAGCATAGGGAAATCAATGACCAGACAGTATTTGGTATAATAATAATAAAAAATTCCTGGACTACAAAGAGGAATAAATATAAGCAATTAGATATATTGAAAGGTGTAGTCAAGTGGATTTTTTGTCATTTTTGTAAGATATGAAATAACTACTATATTCAAAATTTACAGATTTTACTACTGTCAGGACTTCTAATCATAGTGTCAATTGTTATGGAAATTATTTTAAATAAGAAGGAAGAAACCATAAGACTTCTGATCATTCTGAATAATTTATTTTCTGCCTTCATGTTTATTTAGATGTTGAAAGATTTGCTCAAGGCATAGATATAGCAAGGCTATTTAATATAATTGTTGGTTATGCTATAAATTAGCAAACCACTAATTTCCTTAAGGAAGATGAAGCAGAGAATAAAGTATGTACCTCCAGAAGAGAATGAGAATTTAGACAAAAGCTATTGAAAATTGAGAAAGGAGTGATGAATTATAGAACTGCAGGTCATGGAGGATAACTGTGTAAATCACTGATTTTTTCAGTTTACTGTCAATTCTGAAAAATTAGGAGAAAAGAAGAATTGTTGCAAATTAAACTCAAATATGTTGTTTATCTGGAGACAAAAAAAGAAGAAAAAATGTTTTTGCAGTTAGAAATATGAACACAAAAGCCTTGTATTCATTTTGAAATGAGAGGGTTTGTTTTGAATTTGAATACTAGTGTTGTGTATCTTTCAATTTTCTAAAACAGGAAAGAAATCTTAGAAATAATACTTATTTATAACTGAATTTGTATTTTGTATGCCAATGGATACATATCTGTTTTCCCCTGTCTGTCAGATGTACTTTAAGGGAAATGACTGAGGCTAAGTTCTGCCATTTTTTATTTAAAGAGACACAAGAAGATGGTAGCCATAAAGACCTATATAGCAGTCCTTTTATAGATATGTAGGCCAGCATCTAACCAGGCAGCATTAAACTCCACAATTTTCAGGTATTTTTAGGTGATCATAAATGCTGACTGCATTTTGAAATGCTTTCTTATCAGTTTATAGCACTGCTGTTTTGATGTAAGAATTTAACTTTGTAAAGAAAAGTTAGACGAAGTGGGCTCAGTTCCCTCTGGAACAGTCACTGAGCTAAGAAGCAGGTCCGTAACTTCACTGTAAGAGAGTAAGCTAAAATTTGGGCTGTGCTACTTCTCAGTCTTTAAAGTGTTACTCCTTCAGCCAGCTGGACCATGATCCAGTCAGTACTTACTGTATTAAATGGAAATATTCACATAGATATCAGTGGTCTTGGGTCAAGTTCAGAAGAGGTGCCATGAGTGTCCATTCAAAGAAACACTACCTGAGCTCTGCAAACTGAGAGTCAAAAAGTCCCAGTCCAGGAACTTAGCAATTTTTAGCCTCCTTACCACCTTTTTGAGATAATTTCATTTTTCTAAATATTAGATAAAAGTGAAACTGAAGTAAAATATATGCATATTGGTTTTGTATTACGTATAATGATCTATCTCTTAGATATCTATAAATTACAGCTAGACCACCATCTGGAGATTGTACATTTGGTGATAGATATTTAGATTTTAGAAGAAATTATGGAAAGAAGACAATCATAAGGAAAAAAAGGAAAAAAAGAAAAGCACTGCCTTTCAAAGTCAAATCAAAATTTTCTTCCTGTCAAAGTAATGGATATAGTGGAAAAGTTGACATAGTGCTAATACAAAAAGCACTAGCTAATCTGAAAAAACATGCAAATGACAGAAGTTGGAAAAGATGACTGTCAGTGTTAGGAATCCCACTTATGCCTTTTAAAGGAGAATGTATGAAATCTGACGTTACTTACTTAAGACAGTAATTAACTGGATTGTCTGGAAAAGATATACTTTAAAATGTACTCTTTCCTGTTAAATTTGTCTTCATCAAATAACTTCATGACTTGATGCTAAATTGTACTTTCTTATTAGCATAAAGCTAGCTAACTGCACACCAAATTGGGGTGCTATTTGAACTCCCCTCTGAGAGTTCAAAGCATCCAGGAACAGATTCCAGAAACTGGAGTGAGATCATGGGGTCCAATGCCTCCCAAAGGCTCCTTCCATTAATCAGTGTGACAAATTAACACTATGGCAATCTCTGGAATGCAATGGAAATCTATATCCCAGACCATATTTGAAAAGACTCCTATGAGATATTGAATGAGGAATTCCCTTGCTGAAAGGCAACTAATTAACTACCATTAGGAGGTGACCTAACATTTGAGATTGAAATGTTTATGTATTATTTATGTCAATGGTATTTTGGCCTTTAGAGAAAAGGCTGTGTTACCAAAGACTAGCTTGTCCTGTCCTGCACTTTTGTTCTGTAACTGTACACAATAGGAATCAACCTCTTCCTGAGCCCATCCTTTCCTTCTTATCTATGTGTTTTAGTTCTAGTATGTTTTTTCTAGAGCTAGGTAGACAGAGTAAGAGTGGGAGTTGAATTCTTTATCCTTTTTTTCTTCTTGGAGAGCACAGAAGAAATACAGTCACTAAAGATTGAATCATTTGTCCCTTTGAGAAATGTCTTAATATTTTTTCTCAACAGGAACTTGGTATATGTGCTGAAGGACAAGGGCTATATGACTGCTATATTTATCTATCCTGTATACCAATATAAAGGTCAACTGTCTTTTATAAACACTACTAAGTTTATTCTGACAATTATTTTCTGTCAGTGGGTTCTGTACATCAGCCATAAGCTATGTAAAAAGTCTTTCTATTAATCAGCTTCACTTTGTATCTCACTTTATTGAACTCCTTGAGATATGAGGACAGTAGGTGCTATGTATCTGATGTACATGTTCTGTATGTTCATTATAAGCCTTTTCTATGGTCTTGAAACACTCACTTTCAGTCATGTCTTCGCTAAACTGAAGAGATCCAATCTTTTAAATCTCTACTTCTGTGGAAATCAATGTATTTCCATCATGTACTATGCATATTTTTTTGTAAATCCTTTCTCAACCCTTCACCTTCAGTAGTATATTTTCTGAGATCTGATGAAAAAACTGCATGAAAAATGTCAAATGATATCCCACAAACAATTTATAGTTATGTTATGATCTTCCCAGTATTCATTTCTTATTCACTCTTTATGCATCCTAACAATTTCATTTATGTGTTTGTTACTAATGCTGTATACTGAGCAGCAGTTTTTCTAAGCCATCTGAAGTGGTACTACATTAGTTTTCTGGGGGTTTTTTTGTTTGTTGGTGGGTTTGGGTTTTTTTTCCAGAAGGGTTACAGCTAATTTTGAATCCAAGAATGTGTGAGTAGTTCATATTATTTCACTGTGCATTGTCAAGCGTTTGTCAATAATAAATTTCATAGATGAAGCATTTCCTGTGAATAATTTATCTGATGAAGTTAGTTCTTTCTATGACTTACCTATTAAACTATTTTTTATTTTGATAAAGAATTTGTCATTGGTAATTGTTCAGCCAACAGTTTATGTAAACACATTTCAACCTTCAATTGTTCACGTATTGTTTACTTTGACTAGTCATTATTCATTACTTATTATTTGCACTTCCTGATTGGCTATTTAACTCAAAAAGTATAATTTCTGTTACAATAATAACACTTTTGGGCAGGAACACAATGCATAATGAACATAGTGAATAGTAGAAAAAAAGGAAAGTTCTTATCTGAAGAAATGGGCTCCTTGGAAGATTTCCTGGTGAAAATGTCTTTCTCACTGGGATGTAAATGGAGGATACAACCTGATAGATTGCTATTCAGTTACAAGGCACTGAGAAAGAAATGAAATGAACTGGAAAATTTAGAAGTGATCGAACCAGTAGAGAGAAGAATGCTTCAATAAGTTTAAACTTTAGTCTCTTTTTAAAACCAATTTTAAAATTAGTCTCCATGTAGTCAAGCAATTTGCAAATGAAATGACTTAATATACAGAGTAGGGTAATCATTATTTAACAAACAAGTAGGCAAAGAAACTGATGCCAGCAAACACAGCCAAATGACTTCCTTAGCAACTTATGACATGATATTTAACATAGATTCAAGGCAAATCTCACTTATAACTTATTCCAGGGACAAACGGTTCTTGCAATCCTTGTCTAACCCCAAAGGCACATGCAGTCTTTGCATGCCTTACCTTTCGACACTACCATATCCCGGTTGCCTGAACTTTTGCACTAGGCTTGAACACTATCAAGTAAGTCTTGAAGTCACCAACTACCCAGGCATTGAAAAGTAAAAAATATAATGCTATTTGTTGTTCTGTAGTGTGTTCTTCATTTCCACTGCTGTTTCAGGAACTAAAATAAGTCTACATGGGTAGTCAACATCTAAACATCTTAAGTCAGCTCTCCTGTCTTGATCCATGATCCCAGGAATGAGTCAGCAGTACTAAGGACTTTACCATCACTCTTGAGAAAGTCATGCTGCAGTGAGCCCTACCTCTTTAGAAATGCTTCCCTTGCTGGGTCCCTGCCAGTTGCTAACCTGCTGATCCTGAAGCAACAGCTGCCCTGACAAAAGTGTACAGTGAACACAGATACAAGCTTAAAAAATTTAACTGGAGACAGAAGAAAATATGATGGAAAAAAATTGACATGAACAACTTCCTGAAGATTTATTGCAGAAGGCAAGTCTCATTTCCTAAAGATGCATATCAGTTCAGCACTTCCCTATCATAAAAATTAAATTACTTTTCAAGGGTGCTTTTTTCTATAGCTGTTATTGGTAAAGTTTTCAATCAGGATAAGGTCATATTATGTTACTTGACTGACTTCCACTTTGCAGAGAGTTAAACTAAACTGCCTGACATTAGGATGTTAAAGTTAGGACAAATTTTCCATCACCAGAAGAGGGGTGTATTCTACTCAGTTTTAGGTAGATATAGTCACAGATGTTTTCAGTTTAGAGAATTTCAAAGAACACTTCTTAAATTTCAGAAGAAATAATCATAAACACAAATCCATCTGACAAGAAAGCTCAGTTCTAGACTAAGTAAAAAACTTATGAAGTATATTGAGTTCCTTCCTATTATCAGCAACAATAATATTGAAAAATCTTGTGGGAAAATCTGAATTACCCAAACAAAATAATTTATTTTATACTCCAACACTGACAAATCTTTCAATTCTTGTTTATGGAGTGCCTATTAGCAAATGATCGGTGGAGATTCAAGGGCTACAAAAGTTGTTTCTTTCATTATCAGTGAAACACAGGACAGTAAGAAGAGCAATATGAATTGTTATTTGTTTATCACAGTACTCAGATTTGCACAACAGGAATAATTCCATCAGAACTGTTAAACCAAAGACTTAGAACATAGATCATAACTACCTGATCAAAAGCAGGGAGCAAAGAGCGAGGGAAAACAAGCATGATAAGTCAGAAAGTGAATATCAAAGTTATAACTCATACAGGTAGAAAAAAATAGAAGCAGCTTAAAAGCAGGAGACAAAATGATTTCATAAAACGGTAAGATGAAGCATGAGATAATTACGTTAAATGCTCCTGTAATTTGATAAAAACAGCCAGACTTTGAATGAGGAAGTAGATGCCAGTTTAGCCTTTGGCCAGTGTTCTATTATCTCTCAATGTCTCCAGAAACCCTTGTGCTAGAATTACACTTCCAAAGAGTAGTAAGTGTAAAAAAAAAAATTGCTAAATCTGTCTTGAATGTTGGGGTGGCAGAGAATAACAACAACAAAAAAAATTAAATACTTATTCTAAGAGGATTGAATTATATTTTTCTAATGAGGACTTTAGGTGACTATTTTGTAGTGCTAAAAATATATTCTTAGAATAATAATTTCTGTTAATGTAGAGAAATATATTTATATGCACTGCAGATGTTGTGCTGTATGGCAGATTGGACTGGTATAAAGATACTGACATATCCAATGAGGAAAAGTCTATAGAAGTCCCTAAAAAATCAGGAGAAGGTCTGTGAAAATAATAATGGCAATAACTGAAGATTCAAGAAGTATTTACATTTGAATTGTAGAAATACTGAAGCTAACAATTTCTCAGGGTTTTAAAACTAATTTTTCCAGTTTGGTACATTGGCTTTTTGAGGCTGACAAAATTATGAAAAGCAGCACTGCAGATGTCCTTTTCAGGGATGTGTTTTCTTGCCAAGCAATATGAGCATTAGGAAACTTCCTATAATGTACTTCAATGATCCAGTCTGAAAAAGTGAAATTGAAATTACATGGTATAAGGAATATATGGTTTTAAGGAACCATACAATTCTGTGAATATTAGAATGTTTTAATCTTGTTCCAGAAACTAACTTTGCTTTCTAAAGAACAATTAACATCCTATTACCCACAATTCTTTGCAGTAAGTTCTTGCTTGCAGTAACTTAGAGAAACTTTTGATTCTGATTATATCTGAGGTAATGCTCAAGTGTGTCATTCCCATATATCTTGAAAAATTCTCAGCAAGAAAAATAAATTATCAAATGTCCATCTTAGCTTTGAGTGATAGTTCTTACAACTATTAACTGTAATTTAGGATTTACTGAAATTAGACTGAGTAATATTGGATCAATTTTCATCTCATCTTTCAAATTGACAGAACCCACACAGAAAATAGCCCTAGAAAGACTATAGAAAGATGTCCTTTTTTTCTCCCGTCTTTGTCAACTTTTAAGACAGGTCTATTCAAAATGAAGATTACTTATTTCTCTGGAAATACATCTAAAAATAAGTTTGGAGACCTAACTGTGTCATTGTGAAATTAAGCATCTGGGCAAATATGAAGTGGAAACAATGTTGTACCAAACTTTTATTTTAAATTGATTTGCTCTTTTGAATTCACAATTTGCTTGTGAATATGTTTTGATTTAAATAAGTGTGCTGATTCAAAATCACTCAATGTCTCCACGTAGGTGAACTTCTTTCTATCAGCAGCTCATAAAATGTGATCATTAGAGTGTCACAGATCATATATATCTGAGAACAGAGTGAATCTGCATTGGGTGCTGCAAAACTCCTGGTTTATGTATAGCAGATTGGTACTAGGCAGTGAGATAAATCAGGTCTCTTGCAATTACACTGAATGCTGAAATCAGATTTCTCCTCGCAGAAGATACTCAACTGAGACACCTGAATTAGGAGCCACAACATAGAATCAGTGTGAGATTGAATGCAGAGCTATGCATTTCCATTTTTAAAGAGGAGGAGTCTACTCTGCAAATGAGAATAATGTGGTAAGTGGTACCTCGTGGTCCAGCTCTCCCCATTCGGAATACAGCCTTGAAACATAATCGGTACAAGGGTCGATAATGTTTATTGATTTAGCAACAGCTTCTAAGAAACTAAAAAATCAAAAAGTCAATAACCTAGTTAACTAATGGACACACCACTGTTATCAATTTACAATTACATCACTTTGCACACCATTATACACAATTATGAAGCTGCTATTTATCACTTTTAAATCTCATTAATTGCACACAGCTGCTATTAAAATACAATTCTGTCACCCTTTCCTCCCCAGTCCACTTAGTGTTAGGATGTATTTCTGTCCACCCTTCCACACCAAGTTTTCCAGGCACAGAACTGATGGAGTCCAGAGGGTTGTCCATCAGGGTTCCCTATGTCATCTTTGTGGTCTTGGGTCTGCAGGTTCACAGCACTGCTGGCTGTAGGTGTTTGCAACCCTACCATCAGAAAATCTACCCTCCTTTGTTATCTGGTTGATTTTACACCTTATTCTCCACTTCCCCCCATATCCACACACACCTTTTCATTGCTCATTTTCCCTTTTCCTGCCCATTTTCCTCGGAAATAAGAAATATGGTTCTGGTCAGTTTTTACCCACTGATTCTTATTTTGTTGCATCTGTAACTGATTTTGGCATTTTGGATACCCTTAGCTGGGCAATCTGCATCTTATATGATTAAGAGACTCCCTAACTCCCCTTCAATGATCCATTTTGTACTGGTTACATATAGTTTACCTTACACATTTGATTGTAGCCTTAATTCCTCTACCTAATTCCTACTAGGTTCGAGCACTTTCTCATCTTGTATGCAGACAGTCCATACATCAGAGCAACATGTATTTCTACTCTGTGTTTGAAAATCCGCAATCTCCTGCTCTTGTACAGCTGCTTAATCACAAATCATTGGTCTTGATATGTTCATTGGGCAATCGCTTAGATTCCTACAGAATACCATGTTGTTTATGGGATCCAATACTCAGTGGGATATCTTGCTCACAATGATAAAGTAAAATGAAAAAATAACACCCTCTCAAATTAGTGATTAATTTCTGTCATACGTGTTGTTTTGTTTCCTTTCAAAGTACATTATAGTTTTACTGCATTTACAATAGATCTCCTTTCTGTTTCTTTAGCTGTGTATTTTTAATTTATTTGATTTTACAAATATAGGTTTCAAGATCTCTTTGATCAGTCAGTGGCATGAATCAGATATTAACAACAGAAATATCTTCCTGATAACTCTGACATCCCCACCAAGACTTCTCCACTGTTGACAGCTGCCTAGAATCAAGTATGAGAGTGTGTGATCTTGTTTCATGGACGTAAATGTAGCTTTAGCACCTTTGGTTAAATTTAAATGAAAAAAAATCTTAGAAGTGGCAGCAACCCAAAGAATGATTCTTGACAGAGTACAGCCATTCTGAGACAGAGAAAGGTGATGATTCTCTAAAGGATGAGGATCAGTCCTATTCAGTAGACATTGTACTACAGCAAATGTAGAGACCTGTCTCTACCCACACTCTGCTAGAGAGAGTAAATCATTTGATATAAAGAATTTAAAAAGAGTGGGACAATCTGAGCAATATGAACAGATGGAGCTGAATGTTTGGCTTTTGTAGACCCCCAGAGGTGCGGTCCCTGCTGCTATTGATCTGAATTGTTGCAGCTTTATCTGCTCTTTAACAAGTTGTAGTGCAGGTATAACACTATCAATGCTGATGAGAGCCATGAAATAATGTGCAGCCCTGACTAGCTGTACAGAAAGCAGTACAGGTGAAATGGAGCCATGTTTTCCCCTATACCTTCTGAAATCATGTCAGTATTTTATGACTCTGTGATCATGCAAGACATTGAACTAGAGAATAGCTTTGCACTCTACTGATATCCTTTGTTACTGACTTGACATCTTTAAAAGGCTGTAAACATTTAATTGACAGAAAAATGAAACACTTCATTAAAATAGATATTAGTCCAGATAAAAGAGCACACAGTTCCTCTGGTGTGATTAACTGGGTTATGTATTGTTATATCTGTTTTTTTTACTGCAGTTGACAAGAATGAAGAACAGAAGCCATGAAACAGTTTTTCTAAAGGAAAGGGGATTCTTTTTGTCATTTGGTACTTAGGGTTGATTTTCCTTAACATTTTCTAGAGTATGTAAAACACATTAATAGCTTCTGAGTGTAATGACATCCCATGTAGCTAACCCACTGCTAAAACTCTGTCTTTTTTGGTTCTGTATTTTTTTTTTTTTCATTATTCATCAATGTGTCTCACTCTGGAGTATTACTCTGTGTTCTTTTTTAATCAAGTACTGTGTTGCTGTTAGGAGCATATTCCTTCCCTTTTGTGCTGATAAATATGGACGTGCTTCATTTATAATCTGAATCAAAGCACTTGAATTCTTTATCTCCTGAGAGCTTCTGAATGTTACTAAAACCAAATATCTCCATAGAAAACTTCAGGGAAGTTCAAAAAAAGGAAAAGATTGTGCAGTGGTTCTTCAGCAATTAAATTTTTCCTTTTTCTTTTTCTTTTTCTTTTTC
>NW_010339635.1:0-32568 GCF_000700745.2 Antrostomus carolinensis | reverse complement strand
CTTTCTCAGAGACTTAGAAATCTCTATAGAAGTGTTTTCCAACTTAACATTTTTAGTAATTTGTAACCTTAATGCTTGCATATACTCCTGCAGACAGTAGATTATCACCAGCAATCCACAGGAATCTGTATTATTCCTGTTGTTTTATTAAAGTGACTTATAGCAAAACCAGGAGAGTCCATAAATGGTGGGTACAGGAGTGCAGCACACACTATCGCGTGATTCCGCTATTGTTGGACTCATAGTGCTGAATTAGGCATCAACCAGGATCTGAGCCTACTGCCCCCAGCTCCCCCAGTATCTGAGGGTGAGCTGGAATGCAAGGGGGTTTATTTCCTGCCAAATTGCTTTACCACCCTTTTCACACAGCAGTGAGACACTGGAACAACTTGCCCAGAGAAGTTGTGGATGTCCCCTCCCTGAAAGTGTTCAAGGCCAGGTTGGATTGAGACTTTGAGCAACCTGGTCTAGTGGAAGGTGTCCCTGCTCATGGCAGGGGGGGTTAGAACTAGATGATCTTTAAGGTCCCTTCCAACCCAAACCATTCTAAGATTTTATGAAGTTCAACAAAAAGAAGCACAAAGTCTTGCCAAAGTCCACTTGCATCAGTACATGCTGGAGGCCAGCCAGCTGGACATCAACTTGACAGAGAAGGACCTGGGTGTCCTGGTGGACAAGTGGACAGCAGTGAGCCCTTGCAGCCAAGAGGGCTAATCCTTCCCTTCTGGTCTGCCCTGGTGAAACACTTCTGGGTGCTGTGTCTAGTGTTTGGATCCTCAGTACAAGACATGGAGATACTGGAGTGACTTCAGCAAAGGGACACAAAGATGATTAAGGGACCATTAATCATACAAAGGACCATTAGACATACAAAGAGAGGCTGAGAGCTTGGGCTGTTCAAAGATTCTCAGATACACATACAGATGTGTCAGTCTGTATAAATACCTGAGGAGGGAAAGCAAAGGAAACAGAGCCACACTCTTCTCCATGGCATCCAGTGACGGGACCAGAGGCAATGGGCACAAACTGAAACACAGGAAATTCCATCTGAACATAAGAAAACACTTTTCTACTGTGAGGGTGATGGAGCACTGGAACAGCTTACTCAGAGAGACTGTGGAGTCTCCATCATTGGAGATATTAAAAAAACCAAATCAACTGGATATGGCCCTGAGCAAACTGCTCTGGCTTACTCTGAGCAGGGGCTGCACTTGACAAGCTCCAGAAGTGTCCACCAACCTCTGCCATGCTAGGACTCAGTGAAGCTGCAAGGCAAGTACTGTCCTGCAGGTGCTCTGACATGGAGCAAGCACCTGAACTTCCCCCAAAATATTACAGGATCTAAGGTGTAAGTGAAGCCTAGGGACTCTGGTAAATTAGCTGGCCTGAGACGTTAATGTTTTAAGAATGTGAAGAGTAGGAATCCTCTAAAAAGTAAATTTAAGGTTTGAAAACTTATAGAAGTTTTTTATATATTTTATGAACTTCTAGACCTTGAGTATATGTGTGCTAGATTTTAAATTTTAATTGTATTAATGACTGCTTAATATTTTCTATTTCATTTCTAGTTTCATGTAGATATATAGTTCTTCATTAATCTATTCAGCTAATGAAAAGAAATGTTCTTTGTTTATGAACCACTGAATTTCTGAGACAAGAGGTATCAACATTATTAGGAAGGTAGGAGAAAAATTAATGAGTTATGAAAATATCCCCCAGCCAGGTATTCAGTTCACTTCTGGCAACAGGCTAGAAACCAGTTGTATCACAGTGTTTGAGAACACAAAAGCATTTATTGCAACAGACTGGTGAGGTGTGCCATTCATAAAGGAGATCATCATTAAATATGCGACCATACAGGACAAGACAGAACTGAAGAAATAAAAATCTCTTCTTTCTGCCAAATCTTTTGCCGTCTTATCTATCATGCTGTTACAATCAGGCGTAGCTGCTTTATTTGTCTGCAACTTAAGAAAGATTAATGTGCTGTCAACACATAAGGATTTGAATATCAAATTCTGGGTGCCTTATATTTTTTCTTACAGGGGAAAAGCTCTCAAAACAAACATGCAACTCTTTCTCCTCATCCTTTTGCAACACAAAAATTAAGGGAGGTGTTAAATCTCTGTCTCAGAAGATTTGTATGAACATTTTTATTTGGATTTCTAGTCTTATTGTTTTATGATCCATTAGAGTGCTGCACTCTGCAGGAGGCTTAGCATTCTAGATGCTAAGTAAATGTCATTAAGACCAAATTATGCCCAGGTTTGTCTGTGAGAAAGCTAGTTAATATGGGCTAAAATTGCCAGGAAACATGGTGGCAGCTGAACAGAATGGGCAGTCATGGAACATGGCTTGACCTTAAACTAGTTCTGCTTAGTTTAGAAGTAAAGCTGTGGCTCTAGGCTACTTTTTGTATATCTTTAATATGATTAATACTTGATGTGACATTTGTATTTACTGTATAAATAATTTTGGTGATACAGTGTGTACAGACCTACTTACAAGGTTCTATTTTATAGAAAAATAACCACAGAAACACAGAATTTGACATTAAATATGTATGTATAGAAATAACATATAAATACTTCTTAACACTTTCTAATGACAGTCATTAACTAAACTAAAATAAAAATTAATCTGGAACAATTGCAAATATCCATGGTGTACGATAAATATTTCTCTAGAGATTTAAAACACATTTAATCTTTTCAGTCTGTAACCTCAACTATCAGAGTTTCTGCTTTGCTGATGTGTTAATGCTTAGTTGCACGGTAAACGTTCAAGCTTTTCAATTCAGCTCTGAACTCAGCCTTGACAGAACAATTTATCAGTACAGTAAATATCCACTAATATGGATAATATTAATGGACATTTCTTTTTAATACTTTTAAAGCTTTTATATCAATTTAAGCCTTTATTTGCCTTTCTGCAACATTTTATTGATAACTCAGTTGCCTGTAAATTAAAGTGGTGGATGGCTAATGGGAAGCAAAAAGTTTGCATTTTCTCATGGAAGTCTGCTACAAATGAGACACAAAAGTGCCAGAAAGTTGATTTTCCTTTAGTTTAAGTACATACAACTCATGGAGTTAATTAAAATATATAAAACATCAGTGGTATGGTTTTATTGTTCTGTGTAGCTCAGGTATTCTCATGTTCTCCTTATTAAATCATATCGTTTGTATCAGTATCAAAATTTGTATCAAAATCTTTCCGTAGGAAGCCTATAGGTTTTATACTTAAATGGAGAGATGAAATAGGTAGAAACAGTTGACAGGTGTGTTTCAGTTTTTACTCCATTTTTGAGGTGTTTAGATTCCCTTGATGATAAAAATTCCTAGGAAGATAATATTTTTTTCCAATGGCAGCAGAAAAGTCACTATCGACTACAGAGTCTGTACTTTGCTTTCCAGATCCTATCAGACATACTGTACTTACAGTAATCATGTGGAAGATATTACAGCAGTAGTAACAGGTTAGGTGTGATTCCAGTTACAATGCCTGCACAGGATAAGAATTTTTAAAGCTTCAATTTGAGACAGCGAGAGGCTGACATGAAAACTGAAGACATGAAGATGATGATTGATAGACATGATACCATTTTAAATGACAAGAGCAGAAAAACTCGCAAGGCGACAAGAAAGGAATGAATGACCTTGTGAAACGGTACAGATAATAATCTATAATCTATAACACCAGCTGCAACTGGGAGTGTGGATCTGCAATGTGTAGGCACAAGTATCATATATTTTCTGTGTAAGGGAGCAAGAAAGTGATTTGAACTGTAATTTCAAATTTCACACACAGTGAATGAGTTATTGTAAATAATTTTAGGGCCCAATTCTTGAATGGGCTTTAGAAAGAGGTTAAAATAGTTTTGAAAGGTGAAGAATAAGTCCTAAAAGCAGTCGAGGATCTTTTCACTGAGAGCTCTTATCAACCCATTCTGCTACCTTGAAAAATGTAAAAAAGATGTGTAAATTACCTGACAATCCAGACAGGAAAGATTTTGGTCTAGTTTACATTTTTGATCTCTTTTCATCAATGAGAGAGAAAAGAGTACCCAGAGTACTGTGGTTCCACTGCTGCTAAACTTTGACCAGAAAGTAATGTTGTCAAAAATCCATTAGAAGATATTTGCATTTCTTCCTCGTTCTTCCTTTGTGCACTTCTGCACATGACAGTTTAGGAACTTCCTTTTTCACTTGAATGTGCATTGCCTTTTCCCTCACATTACAAAAGATGTATTTGAGTCTCTTTCACTGTCAAAAGTATTGTTAAAATAGCTGGTGTTAAAGTAATGCTGTGTATTAGTAACTAAGTTATGTGGAGGCAGTTAACATCTATTTTAGAAACCAGCCAACCTCTGTGAACTCTTCTATGAAGGGCTTGATTTTTTTTAGTGACAGAACTAGTTGTGACAGACTAAGAATTGCTTGTAATAATATTATGAATACCGATTCCTGATTGCGTTATCATATCATGTGCTGTTCTCTTGAGCTAGGTCAATAGCAGCACTGTCAGGAAATACATCCCAGAGAGGGAGAATTATGTTCATGTGTCCCTCTGAAAACACTGGGGAACTGGTACATAGCAGATCACTCCAAAACTCTTCCTTGGCTCCTTGCTGGGCCTGGCAGTGCAGATTTTTCCAAGAGTACCTGAATGAGATAAGGTGGTAAGGAGGATTTTGGGTGACAAGATCTTATTAGAAAGCACGTGGAGAACAGTTTGCCATGTAAAACCCACAGGTTGGGCACGGCTGGGATTAGGAAGACCCTAAAGTGAAACACAGTTGCATAATGCCTGATTTTAAAAATTTCCAGTCATTAGGTTTTCTTCATCTTAAAGGTGCACATTGGCCATGTGTGCCATGTGTGATGAAATCCATTGCCAGGATAAGCACAGAAGTTTCCAACAAAACCTTGGCTTTTAGCTTCAGAAGAACTGCACCCCAGGGGGAGAAAACTCAGGTCATAAACATGCAGGGAGGTATCAGGGACCTCAGCAGGGAAGGCAAAGGCACATTTAACACTGAACCAGGCCAGAAGTCTATTGACCCTTAAACAGGTTGGGTTTGAGAAGGCAAAATATTTCCTCTCTGCATGCTTGAAATTCAAATTGATATTTGAGCTGGAGCAGTTCACAAGCAGACTCAGCTGGCAAGCACAGCAAGAGGTACAGACCTGTTATAAAAATATGGAATGCCTCTCTGGTTTTATATGAACAATAAATAATATATAATAATGACTAATTAACTATGAGGATTCTAGCCAATGGCAAAATATATATATATTTTTTTAACTGTATTAATGCTTTCCAGAATGCACTATTTTGTCATATGACCCTGTGACACATTAACACTCCAGCTCTTCAATTTTATAGCTCAGCTTCTGAACCATAGCAGCAAAGTTTTTCAAAATGAACTGGTATGTTGTTTATGTTTGGTTACAAAAAACAGACGGGATTTGTAGCTGCCATTTGCCAAAGCATGGCATTGCCACTTGAATATTGTCTATGCATGATTAACAGGCAAATGTGGACACTGGGATTCATAAAAGGAGAGCAGCAAATACCAGGAAAAAACATTTGCTGCATAAACCCCCATCAAAATCTGCCATTGTAAAAGACCAAATGCAAACTGCTGTTATCCCATCAAAATTGGTTCCACAGCCCAGCAATGAAAGTACCTGCAAATGTGAAGATGTTTTGCCTCTGCTTTTAACTACTTGCACAAAATAATGATGGGCCTACAAGAAAGCTGGGGAAAGCTGAGAAGGCTGGAGAGGGACTTTTTACAAGGGCAGGTAGTGATAGAACAAGGGGAAAGGGCTTTAAACTGGAAGAGGGTAGGTTTGGATTTAGAGATTAGGAAGAAATTCTTTCCTGTGAGAGTGGTCAGACACTGGAACAGGTTGCCCAAGGTAGGTGTGTATGTCCCCTCCCCGGAAGTGTTCAAGGCCAGGCTGGATGAGGCTTTGAGCAATATGATCTAGTGGAAGGTGTCCTTTCTTATGGCAGCGGGGTTGGAACTAGATGATCTTTAAGGTCCCTTCCAACCCAAACCATTCTATGATTCTATGATTTTGCTTCAATCTATTGGGAAACTCATATTAATCGGATTGAATCACTCATGCAAAGTCCATGTGGAACATTGCAGTGCAGCCTTTCACAAGCAAGTCCACAACAGATTGTAATCACACAATGGGTAAATTCTCACAATGTACTGGTTTTCCAATTTGGATCTAACCCTAAAGAAATATGTCCAAATTTGCAGAAATACCGGGCACCTGTTTATCCACCCTGAGCATCTCTGCTGCTGCTCACAAAGCTCACAACCCTTGCCTTGCTTTACTCTATTGCAACAGTTAATTAGAGAGAGACTTGTGCATGGATAGCAAAACACAGGCTGAACCCTGCCAGACTCCTAATGGAAAGAGACTCAATTCCATTTTAGCCATAAACATAAATCATGGAGAAGGTTTCATTTAAAAAAAAAAAATTGCTAACTGCCAAACAACTCTTGGAAGCTACTAGATGGCCCTCCCTTTTACAGCAAACATGTTCCCAAACCATCACTTACAAATAACTGTCAAACCATGTCGCATTTTAACATTCATCCCATTGTTTTGCAGGCTTTTTCTGGGGCAAAAAAGTGTGTATTTTCAAACTATGTGAGAATTATTGAAAGAGCTTTGCAATGCCTGAGTATTAAGAACATTTTCACAGCACTCTTTGGAGACACAGCGGTTGGTGCATGAGCAGACTCGCTCCACACATCTGGTTTTATCATGCTAAGGCAAATCAGAACCAATTCCTGCAATGAGAGCCTGCAAATCCAGCAGCAATCCTACTGCAGTTGAAACCAAAGGAGCAGCTGTTTTCAGGTGTTCAAATGATGTAACAAATTACATTCTTGGTTTCAGTCACAAAATCTGTAGCTTTCCATGGTTTTCCTCCAGAAACCTACTTAGAGAAATTCTCTAAAATACTGGCGATACTATAGAAAGGAAAAAAGGAATTTTTTTACATAACCCACGTGAAAGTAGTAGAAAAGTTACAGCTACTCTGTAGATTTAAGTTTATCTGTCTGAACCTATTTTAACACTTTACAGATTTACAGTTACATATTTGCCTAAGAATATGAGTCCAGTCCTTGTTTTCCCATGGCAACAAAAATGAAATAATGAAATACAGGCCTAATGGCACTATAGATATTCACTCCAGTAAACCTGAAGCTGCGTGATTTGTCACTCATGCATTTATCTATATATGGTAAAGTGGGTAAACACTGCATAAAATATATTTTGTGCTTCCTCGGTCTTGGACAGATTAGCACAAATTAAATTTCACACTAATCTGCCCATGGTCAGGAGTGCTACATTAGGAGTGAGGAGGATTCAGCTAATTGTAAAGAATATTTTGCTCTATTACAATGATCTGTGAATATAGCAAATGCATCCTGGAGAGCTACCTTTATCAATATGCTTTATCAATAATGAATCAATAACAGATGATAAATAATATCTGTGTGCGGGAAAATATAATGTTTCTTGATATTATTTTAAATTGTTCACCAAATTCGAAGTAAGTTTTCTTTTTCTTTTTACTTCATGTTTTCATATTGAGTGTTCAATATTCATCATTTAGGTTACACTGCTTAGTTATGTTTGACCACCCAAGTCACATGGCATTTGAGTCACATAACTCAAGACTGAAGAATATACTGAACTGCCAGAAGAGGGAAGTCCAGGATCAGAAGTTTGTTCCTCAGAGCAAATGTGAAACACTCCATCAGGAATATGAAAAGCCTACAAAATACCACACGTTTTTAAGCAAAGTTTGCTGGAGCAGGGCCACACCATTCCTTTAGGACAAAGTAGTATAGATATTATACTTAAAAGACAGTTTGTTCCAACTCCAATGTTACCACTGCTTTTTTAAAAAATCTGGATAATCGCCTAAGGAAAATGTTACATTTCTTCAAAATAACCAACAATGTCCTGGTCAGCTCTGTATCTGGCTGAAGGACAAATAAAAATCTGCGTGCAGTAGCACTCGCCATGCAGAAGGCAATACTCATTCCTTTAGCTGAGTCAAGATCCATAGGTAACAGCATTGTATATGGCCAGGGGAATTGTAATGCTCACTTACCCTGTTCCGTGAAAGACACACAGATACCTCAAAGGTGGCAGCAGCTAGACTGTCTGCCACTGGAAATAATGGAGAAAAAAAATCATGCCTCTCACTACAGGACTGAAGTTCTGACTAATTTAAAAATCAATATTTAAAACATCCCAAATATATTTCTTTTGACTTGAGACTAAACACCAGAAATATTTGTGCTACACAGTAGGGGAACTGAGATAATATTATACTTTGTTTTGTAGACCTAACTTTCCTGCAATAACACTTAGCTCTCTATTCAATTATAAGCCAGGTTTTTTTATGACTTTTGAGAAAGTACTGCATAGTTAAAAATCAGGAATGGTGATATGCAAAACACCAATAAATAAATGTTAACAGTTCCCCATCCTCTTCAAAGAGAAAATTCCATACAGTTTCTGAGTAAGTAAACACTACATACCCACAGAAAACATTGTAAACAATATAAAACATTATGAAATGTATTTACAATACTCTGAATAGCTTTAAACAAAAGCTGTTAGACTTTAAATATCCAGGCTTCCCTCATACAGACTGCCCCGCATTTGTAGCTGTTGAATATTTAAATTAAAATGCAAGGCTTTGGCATAACATTTACACTTCTACTTTAACACATTTGTAGAAACATTCTCTTCTCAACTTTGATCAAAGATTATTTTTCCATCTTTTCAGAGCAATGGTAAGAGGTCGCTGGTGAGTTCTCTCCAGGCCTTGTAGAAGGCAGGAACTGTGAGCTCGGGACCCCCACGTTGGCACTGAGCCCTCCTAGCACCCAGCAAGAAATGTCTGTGCGTCCATCACAGGATCCGGGGAGGCCAGGACAGGCACTGGGGTGTGACGCCTTCCTCTCTTAGTCAGGTCTCAGCTAGAGGCTGGTGAGACTCTGGAACAGGTTGCCCAAAGAAGTTGTGAATCCCTCCTCCCTCAAAATGCTCAAGACCTGGCTGGATGAAGCTTTGAGCAATGCGATATAGTGGAAGATGTCCCTGTTCACAACAAGTGAGTTGGAACTAGATGATTTTAAAGTCCCTTCCAACCCATAGCATTCTATGATTCTATGCACAGGCCTCTTTTAACATCTACATTTGTAACTCTTCTGCATTGCACTCGGGTTCATCTTACAGAAAATGACTGGAAATGAACTTTGAGGAAACCACATTGGGAAACACATATCCACACCTCCAGGAAGAGCCACTGGTTAGCACAACCATTACCAGTTGTATAGCACCCATTTTGGTTTGGTGCTATTTGGTGCTATTTGGTGCTATTTGGTGCTTTTGCTTGGGTCCTTTGATATGATTTCCTCTGTTCCATATTTTGTACAGAAATATGGTGTCTTACCACTCATGTCTCCTCCTCACTGATTTTGGTCCTTCCTTTGCATCCAAGAAGCTCAGAACAATAACTCCACGTACAGTATATTCACACTGATTTGCTTTTCGTGCAAGGGGATGCTCCTTCCACCATTTCAGTAAGCATTCAAGGTCCATTCCAGGAAATAACATACAGGTTTAAAGTAGCAGTAAATCAGCTTAACTGATTATCAGAACATTTGAAGAAATCTGATTGCCATGCAGTTGAAGGAATGATATCATAAACCTCCTTGGGGAATGTCCCCTTTCAACTGGCAACAAATAACTATGTTATTTCTCACATTTTGGTCAACAGAAATACAGCATGAGTATCCAAACCAAGATCCATTCATTGCAGTTCTCCCTCTCACTCCTCATGAATGTACATCATTGCCTGCCAATGTCCAGCATATATCCTTTAAAACTTTGTCCCTTTCCTTTTATGGGGAAGGGACAGCATTATGCTGATGTGTTAGATGAAGAAATTGTATGAGTCCATCATATTTTTCAGCAACAAGTCCTACTGAATTCACTAGATCGTGGTGAGATGTAGGCTGGAATGCACATTAAGGTATTAATGGAGTGTGTATGCTTGATATCAAGTTTTCATGCTGAGCTGCACGGGTGTTAATCTAGTTTGATTACAAAGCCTAATGTAAATTCTTAGACAGATATTCTATTTTAGCTGAGAAACGAATGCTGACAGTCTCCTGCGAGATGACAAATGAATGCTGACATTTTATTCCTACATGTTTATAAATCAGTTTAAAGGTTAAGAGTCGTTAATGTGGGCAATCTGAAGAATCCATATACATAAACAAAATATTCATTTTGAAGAACTATATATGTCCAATGTCATTCACAAAAGATAAAAGTCAGATTAAAGAATGAGGAAAAAATGCAAATTTATCAGTATTAGTTTATCTTTTAACTGGAAACTGAATTACCTGATTGATAGGTCTTTTGATCAAATCCAAAATATACAATGTGGGATGGGCTTTTTGTCATTTACTTTTAAAATAAAATATCTACATGATGATTTGTAAAGAATAAAGATTAACCCTTTCCTTCCCACACGACCCACACTGATTAGAAGCCTTTGCCTGTAACTAAACCAATCTTGCAGTCACTCTGGAAAACAGCTAATCAGCTAATTTTCCTTAGCTGTGTTAGGACACTTCATGGAAAAAACTTACTTTCTTATTTTTACTCCAGATATTCATGATATTACCAGACGTAAGAAATAGTAATGGCTTCCTCATATATTTCCAAGAAAAGGTCTGAATAGTACCCTGAGAAGATCACAAATTCCAGTGGTAGTTTTTAATGGCTGATGAGGGCTGCCTCCAGATGAGAAAGGGATTGAGGAAAGAAAAAACTGTTTATGTATTTTACTGAAACTTAGGTGGAGACAGACAGTCTAGATGAGCACACGCTATGCACCATGTTCGAAACAACCACAGAAGATACAACCTTCCTCATCATATTCTGACATTGTTAAAGTAATGTAAAAGAGTTTCTCTGTAAAGGAAAATTAAGGCCAAAACCAACTATTAAAAACATGAACAACTATTAAAAACCAACATTAAAAAAACATTGGCTTTGTGAAATACAGGACCAAAATCCTGGAATGATTTCTGGAAATCAAAATACAATGTACCTCAATGTGCTTGCCTCAGCATAGCTTTTCTTGGGTAGATTATCTACACAACACACTTTCACAGAATCACAGAATGTTAGGGTTTGGAATGGACCTTGAAAGATCATCTAGTCCAATCCCCCTGCCGGAGCAGGAACCTAAATGAGATCACACAGGAAGGCGTCCAGGCGGGTTTTGAATGTCTCCAGAGAAGGAGACTCCACAACCTCCCTGGGCAGCCTGTTCCAGTGCTCTGTCACCCTCACCGTAAAGAAGTTTCTTCTCAAGTTTAAGCAGAACCTCCTGTGTTCCAGCTTACACCCATTGCCCCTTGTCCTACCATTGGACATCACTGAGAAGAGCCTGGCTCCATCCTCCTGACATTCGCCCTTTACATATTTATAAACATTAATGAGGTCACCCCTCAGTCTCCTCTTCTACAAGCTAATGAGATTTTCCTGATACAAATATGGTATTTCATATCTTTTGTAACCCATTAGCTAACGAATGAGACTTACAGAGATAAAATACATGGCCAGAACAATTTGACTTAAACCAATTCTTATGTTCTGTATTTCACTTATGAATAAGGAACTGCAGCACACAATTACTTGGAAGTTATAGTTGCATTTCCTAAATTATTAAACCATATTTCAAACACACACAGAGTACCCATAAAATAGACGTAGTCAAGGAAAGCTGAGAACAGAACTTTGGGGCATTTTTTGAATGACTTCTTCAATTAATTTTGGCTTTATTTCTCAACATTCTTGAATCACTTTCTTAATCAAAATTTCTCAGAAATTGTTTTATGAATACTTTTTGTTCTTTAATTGTTTTATAAATAACTAACTAGGGAAATAAATACCCTTCAAACCCAGAAGTCTGTTTTATGTCAAGTGCATCACAGGCTGCTTGGTGTTCACCAGCAAAATATCTCCTGAGCTCACAAGTTAGAAAATAGAGTCTGCAGCTCAGGTCTAGAGAACGTTCAAACTGAACTTTACTGTTACACAAAAACTATGTGTTCCACTGTAAAACATTCAGAGGTCTGACAACAACAACAAAAAATCTGGAGCATTGCTAAATTGAAATTCACTTTCAGATTCAAGACAGTCCTTGCTGCTTTCTTCACAGCTCATTTATACTCCTGCTCAATATGCCAGCTGGCACTCAGACTGTTGTTAGGAAAAGTTTAGGGGATGAGCTATTGAGAGACAGTCAGTCTTGGTAAGTAAGGCCTTTCATTTCACCTCTACAAGAACATATTGCTTTTTCTTAAGCAATCACATGCAAGCAATTCAAATGTAATCCTCTTCCTGAACCTCAACAATATATATCCTACTCTATGTAGAGCTGCACTTTGCCTGACCACTACATAAGCACCTGCCAAAAATAATAAACACTTGCAGTGCAGGTATATTGTTACATTTGTCTGCTATGATGGCTTGATTAAATTGACCTCTTGTTATTCAAAAGGCTGAACAGACATCTGGAATAGCACAGTGGTATTGCACACTTGTGCTTTTTATATTGAAAATATTTCAACCATCTGAAAATTGTTACATAAAAGATAGAACTGTCATTCCTACATGTTTGAAGTTTGTGTGTTGGTTTTTAAATCCTCTGCACTGAAATAAACCCAAAATACCTTTCAACAAGGATAAATAACTTTTATGCTTCATGTTTAAACTAGATTATTTGCATAGGAAGAAAACATTCACCACCACTAAATCTGGAAAATAGCAATACTTTGCATTCACATAATACTTTATGCCTGAGGAATAATCTTTTTTTTTAAACATGTCCACTGCTCAGGATCTGAACTGCTCATGCCTGAACCAGTGAGATCTCATCAGTGTACCAGTGATTATATCCCCTAAAGCCAAGATTCTCTATTTTCTATGTCTCATATCTACATCTGCGCAGCACATCAGGCAGTTATACTACCCTACTGAGTCGGAACTTAAATTTCCTGAAAGAAGTGCTTTTGTGAGGAGATACCAAATGGGTCTTAGGAAACCTTTGTTATGTCTCGGAGTAGCACAGAAAGGAACCACTTTTCTTATGAGTTCCCACAATCTTCAGGGACATAACCTAGAATTTTTCAAATTGTGCATTACTACATAGGCCTTCTTCTACAGAGAAGTCAGAAGAAGTGTCACATCTCACTTTTGCCTCAACAAGAAGCATCACTGATGCTTCAGAAAACTGGTTACAAAAATACTTAAGACAGCTCTTAAGAGGCAAAAGAACTTTTCCAATAGTGCCTCCAGAGAACCAGAGATGAGCAGCTGACAAAAATTGTATATAAACGTTCACATACCTCTTAAACTAGAAAGCAGTTCCATATCTTCCTAGAGCACAATTTTTATTGCAGAGCACAATTATGGATGTATAAAAACTGGATCATCCACCCTTCAGACTGGGAAGGCAATGGTCTTGAAACTTGAGGAAGACTTTATTGTATCTGTGGAGCTGAATCAGCAGATGCTGTCAGACAACATATGAAGGGGAACATCTTATGCAGTCTGAGGGGGATTTAAACTCTTGGAGTTACAGGCTGTGTTGATGCAGTGGTGGGAGATGTCACTTTTCCATGTCTGCTCTCTGTTTATCTAAGAGTCCATTAGATGGAGAGGACATAACCAGCTGGGGAAACAGGCCTGACCAGGCACTGAGATAAGTTTCTGTAGATGTACATTGCTTCCCATACAGTGAATTTTTAAGATGCACCATGAAAAGTGCTGTCATGTATGTCAGTACTAGTGTCAAGTTCCACAGACACACACTCTCACTGTGGATAACCCTGCACCTCCACTGGCAAGAGCCCAGGGCAAAAATAAATCTTATGTAGATCAAACACTGGTCATGCTCTTCTTACACTCAACAAAGTCATCCTCTTGGCAGAAGACATGAACTGTTGTCTGGATGGGAGTTTGAGCTGTCATATACATTTTAGAGAAGGAAGGAGTCAGAGAATGATGTGACTTTTTTAATGGTAGTAATTCAGTAAATATTTGGCCTTTTAACATGTTGCAGATTATTTATTCCAAAAAATAGATGTCTATATGATGGTAGCGTGGCTTGACCCAAAATGCATGTAAAACCAAGCTCTTAAATGGCTTTAGAATGATCTTAATAGTTAAGTTCTTATGAAGATAGTGATATGAAGTACAATTTAGACAAGCTAACTGCAGTTTCTGGGACACATTCTGTTCTCAGTGGCATCAAAAAAAATGTGGAGTAACTCCAGTTATAATTTAGCATAAATTACTTATTTTCTTTGGTGGAATTGAAAGGATAATCTAGTCTGAATGCTAAATGAAGAACAACATGACTACTTACTGTATCTATTTTCAGTGAAAAATTACTAGATCTGCATTCATTCATTTGTAATATAAATGTGGATGGACAGATCTTCATTGTATACCTAGTGATTGGTGTGGTGGCTAGGCTGCGGTTTTTGCTGCATTCTTATTAGGTGAGCACAACTCTGGAATAACTGTTCCAGAGTAAATTTATATATGTTAAAAATAGAATTTGTTTTTTGATGAGCAAGTGGCAGAAAAAAAAGAGGCAAACCAATTCATTGATAAGGGTCTGAATGAATATCAAAAAAGCATTTGGAGAAAAATCACTTCATCCTCACTGAGCTTTCAGAGACAAAACTGTCCCTCTCCCAAAAAGCATTTCTGTATTTTGTCAGATGGGTCTTGGGATATGGTGACAAAGATAGGCTGAGGTCCTAGTCTGAATTTAAATTCAAACTTTTCGAAGTTTAGCAATGTTCAGATTGGAAAGTTTTGCTCACTGCAAATTACTTTGTATTTTTCTTACATGGACATTTTCAGTCAAGCTGAAACTGGGCACTGGAGGGATACAGTGCAAAGATGACGAGCTGATTTAACCTGTTTCACTGGGACTTCTCCCATTTGTTACAGTTAACACAGGAATTCAATTCAAGTGAGGTTGGAGGTAATCCTAGAGTCCAGGCCAGTCCCTACCCCGTTGTGATCAGGGTAACATCTGGTGAATCTTGCTTTTACTTTTCTAGGGATTTCTTATCTTTCTCTTTGCTTGCTCAAGAGTTGGATGTAATAGGATATAAGTTCTGACTGAAGATAAGTGGGAGATCAAAAATAAGGTGAAAAGGAGAAAGAAAGAAAGAAAGAAAGAAAGAAAGAAAGAAAGAAAGAAAGAAAGAAAGAAAGAAAGAAAGAAAGAAAGAAAGAAAGAAAGAAAGAAAGAAAGAAAGAAAGAAAGAAAGAAAGAAAGAAAGAAAGAAAGAAAGAAAGAAAGAAAGAAAGAAAGAAAGAAAGAAAGAAAGAAAGAAAGAAAGAAAGAAAGAAAGAAAGAAAGAAAGAAAGAAAGAAAGAAAGAAAGAAAGAAAGAAAGAAAGAAAGAAAGAAAGAAAGAAAGAAAGAAAGAAAGAAAGAAAGAAAGAAAGAAAGAAAGAAAGAAAGAAAGAAAGAAAGAAAGAAAGAAAGAAAGAAAGAAAGAAAGAAAGAAAGAAAGAAAGAAAGAAAGAAAGAAAGAAAGAAAGAAAGAAAGAAAGAAAGAAAGAAAGAAAGAAAGAAAGAAAGAAAGAAAGAAAGAAAGAAAGAAAGAAAGAAAGAAAGAAAGAAAGAAAGAAAGAAAGAAAGAAAGAAAGAAAGAAAGAAAGAAAGAAAGAAAGAAAGAAAGAAAGAAAGAAAGAAAGAAAGAAAGAAAGAAAGAAAGAAAGAAAGAAAGAAAGAAAGAAAGAAAGAAAGAAAGAAAGAAAGAAAGAAAGAAAGAAAGAAAGAAAGAAAGAAAGAAAGAAAGAAAGAAAGAAAGAAAGAAAGAAAGAAAGAAAGAAAGAAAGAAAGAAAGAAAGAAAGAAAGAAAGAAAGAAAGAAAGAAAGAAAGAAAGAAAGAAAGAAAGAAAGAAAGAAAGAATAGGGAGAAAAATGTATATTACTAAGAATATTGGAGGAGGAAGAGTGAAAATGGACTTGACAGCTTACTGGGAGACAGGGTAGGATAGACCTTGCAGGAAACTATAGACTTTGGATCTGGATCCCACTAGTTTTAAAAATTGATATTTTTTCATTCCATAGTAATTTTTAAGGCTCTGAAACAATTACTGCACACACAGCTCATAGGCCTGTTGCTGCTTTCAGTTATGTTTCTGATAGTCCAGAAGATCTTGCTGATCCCTGACAAAATTGTTCTGGATTTCCATTATTGCAACTGACAACACAGTCAAGGTAAACAGTGTACAGACAGCCTATGAAGATGCCCAAGAGCAGGAAGACATGCAAAATAGAAGTGATGTGTAGGTCATTTGATAAGGGGATAGAAGTTCTAAGAACTGAAGTTCACAGAACCATAGAATGCTTTGGTTGGGAGGGACCTTTAAAGATCACCTAGTCCAGCCTCCCTGCCATGGGCATGGATATCTTTCACTAGATCGGGTTGCTCAAAGTCCCATCCAACCTGACTTTGAATGTTTCCAGGGTTGGGGCACTTGCAACTTCTCTGGGTAACCTGTTCTGGTGTCTGACCATCTTTACTGTAAAAGATTTTCTTCCTTATGTCCAATCTAAATCTACCCGTTTTCAATTTAAAACCATTGTCCCTTGTCCTGTCACTAGAGGTCTTAGTAAAATGTCTTTTTTTTATAAGCCCTCTTTAAGTATTGAAAGGCTGCAATAAGGTCTCCCCAGAGCCTTCCTTTCTCCAGGCTGAACAACCTCAACTCTCTCAGCCTTTCTTCACAGGAGAGGTGTTCCAGTCCTCTGAGCTTTTTGTGGCCCTCCTCTAGACCTACTCTAAGAAGTCCATGCCTTTCTTGTATTGGAGACTCCAGAACTGGATGTGGGCCTCCAGGTACGGGTCTCATGAGACCAGAGGAGAGGAGGAGAATCATCTCCCTCTACCTGCTGTTCATGCTCCTTTTTATGCAGCCCAGGATACAATTTGCTTTCTGAGCTACAAGCGCACTCTGCCAGATCATTGTGTTGAATGTGATGAGGGCTGTGAAGGGCAACAAGCAGGGCTTCTTCAGGACTATCAGTAGCAAAGACTAGGAAAAATGTGCGCCAGCTGCTGAATATGGCAGGTGACAATGAACCTGGTGATGAAGGATGTGAAAAGGACAAAGGTATTCAATTCCTCCTTTGTCTCCATCTTTACTGGTAAGCCAGGAACCACAGGCCCCTGAGATCAGAGGGAAAGCCTGAAACAAGGAAGGTTTACCTTTGGTGGACCAGGATCAGGTCAGGGAACACTGAAACAAACTGGACATATGTAAGTCCATGTGACCTAAGGGGATGCACCAACAGGTGCTGAGGAAATTGGTTGGTATCACTGTGAGTCCACTCTTGATTAACTAGGAAATGTCACAGTGATTATGGGAGATTCCTGAGAACCAACAGAAAGCAAATGTCATTAGCACCTTCAAGAAGGCATGAAAGAAGATCCAGGGAACTACAGGTCAGAGAGACTCACCTCAATCCCTGGGATGAGCAAATAATCCTGAGAACCATTTCCAAATGAATAAAGGACAATCAAGTGACTGGGAATAGTCAACATGAATTTATGAAGACGAAATCATGCCTGACCTGACAGGCTTCTATAATTGAATGAATAGGGGAAAGCAGTGAGTGCTGTTTATTGTGACTTCAGCATGTTTTTTTCACACTGTCTCCCTTAACATACCCATAGACAAACTGATGACACATGGGCTAGATAAAGAGACTGGGAAGTGGATTGAAAACTGGCTGAACTGCTGGGCTGAAAGGGCTGTGATCAGCAGCATGAAGCCCAGCTTCAGGCCAGTCAGTAGTGGTGTATTCCAGAGGTAAATACTGGAGCCAATACTGTTTACCATCTTCATAAATGACCTGGATGCTGGGACAGCACACATCTTCAACAAGGTTGCAAAACTATAAGGACTAGTTGACAGACCAGATGGCTGTGCTGCCATTCAGAGTGACCTGGACAGGCAGGAGAAATGGAGCAAGAGGAATCTAATGGAATTCAGGAAAGGGAAGTGTGAAATCCTGCCCCTGGTGTGGAACAATACCAGGCACTGGAACAAGTTGCTCAGAGAGGTTGTGGAACTCTGTTCTAGGAGATATCCAAAACCCAACTTGACACAGCCCTGAGCAAGCTGTTGTAGCTGACCCTGCTTGAGCAGCGGTGGGGTTGGACTGGGCGATTTCCCACCAGCCTCAGCCTTTCTGTGACATTACCTTTGCTGGGACATGGTTCTACCCCCCCTATAATTTTGAGGAGCTAGTGGCTCCTACTCTACACCCAGAGGTATCACATACAAAATAAGCTGGCTGTGTAGTATATAAATGCAGCAGAACTTGTATAAAGGTCACAAAGACATATTCTCTTTTATCTACTCGTAGCCACTGCAACTGGAGTGAGCGATTCCATAATTCATTTCAATGGGAGTTTTGTTAGCATTAGATGTAGGTTCCAAATGCCTGACCTGCATTTTTATGGGTGATTTGTTAGTGGCAGTGGATAATCCTGCAGAAAGAAGAGGTTTTAATACTCATCCGAGTACTAACTTTACCTCATCTCCACTTCTGAGAGGACTTTAGATAGCAGGGTAATTCATGTTTTCAGAATGCTGCATTTTGCATCACACTGTTTACTGTAATGAAACAAGTAATTTATTTTTATCTGAGCCTGCATCACATCTCTCACTTCACTGCTGATTCTGAACATAAGTAGAAGGTGCTTGAACCGTTTTTCTCCACACCAGTGACGCATTCACAACGGGATCTTCCATAGCCCAGAGTAATAGTTCATAAGTGTCACGGGACAAAGTTGTACAACGTTTGATTTTTTTTTCTTTTTAGTCTTATCTAGTGATAAGAAAGGTTTGGAATTAATTGCTTGGGAAAGAAAACTGGCATTTTTATCACGTAAGAATGAATCCTATTTTAACCTTGCTGGTTATTGGTATTAATTGTGTTTGTCATGATCTTAAAGCAAATGCAAAACCTAATATTATCACTTAACCATAATAAGTGGTTGGCAAGTATACACAGCAGTTTCATATCAGGAAGGTATAATGGATATCTGCAAACTGAGCACTTTATATAAATATTATTTTTGTATTGTGAATGTCATTATCAAATCAAATATAACAGACATAAACTATGATATATTTTGGTGTTGGAGGAAAAAAGGAACACAAAATGTTATTGGTGAGGAAGGTTCCTGCACAGCAGAGACAGTTTCTTCTCTGAAGCGGCTGACACAAAGTGACACTCGATCCCTTTAACACAGTAAAGTACAAATAAGTGAAATCATGTCAACATCTCTTACATAATTATAACATTCAGTTTCATAAATCACATGAAAGCTTTGAATGTATTTTAGTGATAATACAGATTTCGGTAACATTATATTATGTTAACATATTAAAAACTCCTGCAAACATTGTCAACTTTTTTTTTTTTTTTACCTAATATAAAAATTACCTACCAAGAAGAGACTCTTCTCATAATAGCAAAAGGATTTCTGAAATAATGTACAAAAACATAACACTTCAAGTTTCCTAACACTAAAGATAAGCCTCAGTTGCTGATAGAACAACATTTTTCAAGTATGTGCTTAATGTAAAAAGACAGAAACAACCACGAGGACAGAATCCCCCAATCCCTTCCCCATGTTAGAAATCTTTAAGTCCCTCTTGTCCCTTTCTCTCTTTGCGGTCCAATGACTCTGTCTCTATTTTGCAGAGCAACACAGGTAGGAGGAGAGAAGCAGTAAATTTTGATTACTCTCCATCCCTGTAGCTGCCCTCACATAGGTTTGGGATTGTCCTGACAGCCCTAGGAGCTGGCTAGACCTCAACTGCTGAGGAGCACAATGAATCCAGCCCCTACTTCATGTGTGAATACTAGGTTATTATATAGACAACGAGCATTAAAGTTATCAGTAGTGTCATTCAATGTGCGTGTTCAACCCATTCTTTCATGAGTTTGCCCGTGAGGAAATTTTTCTAAGGAAAAGCAGATAATTGAGCAAGGCTCTGGATATGGTGCCTAGCACTTAGGGAGGAGTGAGTTGCAAGACACAGGGAGGGATATAAGAGCCTTAACAAAGGGACTTAACTGGAGGAGATGAGGAACTGAGTGCATGTAAACCTCTTTTTCGAGAGGAGAGGATGTCTGTGTCTCCAGTGGTGGTAGATCAGATAGTCTGGTACCTTTTAGAGCATGAACAGATGTCCAGGCTGAGGGGCAGAGGTCTGAAAGAGGAAGACCCAGGACATGGGACAAGCCATTGGTATATTCATTTCCACCCAGTAGTTCTTGTGCTAAACTATGCTACTTCCCTTGTAGGTATCCCTTCTTCTTCAACAAGACTGAAGCACCAAAACCCAAACTGTACTTATGCAACAACAAAAAGAGGAATCTCTCACTGATATATTTCTATATGTATTTGAGGCATAATTTGAAAAGTAACAAGGAAAAAAGCTACTATTTTGAAAACCTCCCAAAACCGTAAATACTGCTCTTACTTTTGCACCTCCCAAAAGGTGGCTCTTTGCCTTTTAGATGCTCAATCTTTTAAAATAAATCTTGTATTTCTTATAAATCAAATGAGCAAGTTAGCTTGGGGGAGCAAGCTGTGCAGTGTCAGCTGGGCAGCAATCAGTGTTCATATACTTGTGGAGATACTTTAAAAACTTCTGCCTCTTGCACCCGGTGCTGCTCTGATAAGAGAACAACCTGGTTTCTGCTGGCAGCTTAGAGTGCCAATGAACAGCTGCCAGAGCAGCTGTCCCAGGCCCAGGCAGGTCCCTGGCACCGTGGGGAACCTTCTTCACCTGGCTGACCCTCCAGAGATCTGCCAGACCAAGGATACAGGAAATGAGGGGTGACAAGTGCAGGGTAACCCTCACCATGTGTGGCTGCACCCCAGCACCCTGCACCTTCCTTCTGCCGTGTGCACTGCCCTGAGGTGAGTTGTGCTTTGGGTCTTAAGGGAGTGGAAGGGGAAGGAGTTTTAGATTAGTCTTCCCTAAATTACATCTGCAGAGTTTCCTTCCTTTGGTCTAGAAAATGTTCAAAGATAATCCATCTAAACAGTTTTATTTTTTTTTTTCTCTAATTCTTCTGACTTGTTGCTTTATTTTGTTGTTGTTGTTGAAAGACATTATTTGAGTGGGTTCCTTTTCTATTCTGCTTTGAAAACATGTGGCAGTAAACCAACAAGTTCCCTTCCCTTTGTATACTTACCCTAATATAGAAACTTCAATCACAGGCTGAGGTGGCTTCTCTCTAAAACAATTTTCTTCCTTGATCAGTCTTTGAACTTACAGGTCTTTTATTAGATTCCATAAACGTATCTCTTGGGGGTAGTCTCATCAGAATTAGCACAAGATCAAAAATGTCAAAGCATCAAAGCAGCAGTCAGTTCTCCCTCAAGCCAAGTGCCAACGTCATCAGCCCACTGGTATTTTCCCCGTATCTCCCTAAGACTCAAGTTGCAAGGGGTTTAACAAAGCTTCCTCAAATCAGGGTGTAAGGGACTAGAAATATGTTTCAACATTGTTTGCAGAATAGGCTGAAACTTCATCACTAAGGCACCAAGAGCTCACTGACTGACAGAAGGGAGGTGTGGGGGGGCAATGGGGACAGTTGGCTCTGGACTGTGCTTCAGACTCCATGTGGGGAGGGGTGTCTGCGGCCCCTGCCTGGCCCTGGGGAAACCGCAGGTATGGCGCCCACCTCCTGTGCCCTTGGCCCCGGAGAGTGGCATGAGGTGCCCCGGAGGCTGCATGGCCTGGCTCTGGGCTGAGGGAAGGAGCGTGTGAAGGGCGCGTGGACTGATGTGATTGGGCACCACAAACCTGCCAAATCACTGATCAGTGGAAGACTCTGGCAACAAAGACACCAAACCATACGAACGGGACCCCCGGGGGGACTCTCGCTCTCTCTCTGTCTCTCTGTCTCTCCGTCTCTCTGTCTCTCCCTCTCTCCTTGGAGCAGAGGGCCACCTTGCTGCCAGATGGCTGGACCCCCTGCTACGGACACCTGGTGGTGACCTCTCTCCTTTCACCCTTTTCTCTTCCCCTCTTTTCCCTTTTCCTTGCACATTTGTTGCTGTCCAAATAACGTGATCTGACACTTGACTTAAAGAAAAAGACAAAAAAACCAACTAAAAAACCACCAACAAACTAACAACAGAAAACAAGACAATTATAAAACCAACTAAGCTGGCAGGTTGAAAAAATGAGTGCACGGGCAATTCAGTTGGTGGCAGGGGCAAATACCTTGGCCTGGGACCCGTGCAAAGCAGCTGAGAGCAGAAAGCAGTATTTAAATTTTGGAGTATATTTAAATTTGGAAGTGAATGAATATGGATTAAAGGGTCTGGCTTTTACTTCTGCAACAAAGAATTTGTATAATGACCTTATTCAGCTGCTTGATCTAACTTCTTAATCTAGTTTAGTTTTTTTCCCTCTTTTGTACATGCTCATCCCTCTGTGTGTGTTTGATACATAATATATTTGTGTGTCTCTGTATATAGTAAGAAAAACATGTATTTAGAAGCTGAAACTGTCAGAATTATGGTTTCCTGTTCACCCCAGCACAAAAGTGCTCATCTCACGTTTCCAGTCACAATCCATTAATCTTGTGCCTCCATATTATGAAGAAGCTCTAATTACGTGAGCCGAGATTTCCCGCACACCTCCCTGCCCCGTGCTCTTTTTCACCGCATACACTAGTACTACCAGTATTATTTTAGTTCCTTTTGCTGTGGCTTTAAGGGGTCTCAAAGGAGCCTCAATTCAAAGCACTGTCAGTGACCTATGTGGAAGATGAGGACCAGGCATGCTCACGGGCTAACACAGCTGAAGTTTGGGTATCTGACTTATCTCTAATTTATAGTAGAGTCACACACATCTGTATGGTGTGGTGTCTGTCCTGACAGTTCCTGGCTCACAGTGCCTGGCTGTGAAGGTGACCTGGAAGATGGGAAGAGTTGTGGTTCTCCTCATTGTCAGCCTTGGGGAAAAGGGGACCACCAGGAGCCAGAATCATTGCACTGGCAATAGTCAGCATTTGGGAGCGATCTTCCACAGATTTTGTCTCATCAGTAGTTTAGCTTCTCTCAACAGGCCCCCTGGGATGTGCAGTGGTTTTGTGGTGCTGATACCTTGTCACTGCTGCCTTCCACAGCCAGCAGTGTACTTATATTACACTCTCCAGATTAACAAAGTGCTGATTCCCTTTTTTCTTATCTTCTTTGCCTCTCAGTGAGACTATACCGCATCACCCTTCTTGCACTGTGCTCACCACGGAATTTTCTTTAAGCCAGGTTTTCCAGGCTGTTCAGAGCTCCACCTCAGCTCCACCTTTTTTAGAGTGGATTCCGGTTCATCGTTTATGTACATTCAGAGAAATGAAATAGCCCACTTCCACCTCACCTTGATGGTAGTTCTGGCTTTGAATTAACTTTTTAATTTCTACATCAGCTTTTTTTAGTTGTTATTTTTTTCCTTCTGCATTTCTCAGTGATAACAGCATTTATTGTACAAGGGAGCAAGCACCTTGTATGTCCCCTCAGATTGTGTTTGGGATGTGACTACTACATAACAGCGGACAGTGTCATACAATGAATGTAGTCAATAGTTATCTGGTAGAAATGAGAGACTGGGAAAGTTAGCAGTGTGGATCCACGGCAAATATCAATGATGTAGTTTTATGATTATTTGTATCATTGAGAAAATGTCACCAGAACTCTAATGTTACTACAATTGATTCAAAACAGACATCAGCTTGTAGCAATACCCTTTACTACTTGCATTAGACATGTCCACCTGATTTATGGTTACAATGAAAAAAATCACCATCATGTAAAAAAATCAGATGGCAACATGAGAGATCGCGTGACAATTGTGTGAAAATTGTGATGTGAATGGGGACTCACAATAGCCTTTCAAAGTCCAAATTTTATAATACAGACAAATAAATGAGGCAGACCAGGATGTGGACACAACATGATCTCTGAGCACTGCATGCGGATGGGATGTTTTATGAATAAGGAAATACTCCTTAAAAAGCCAAAAAGTTGAACGCGAAACCCACCAGGCAATCAGCACACAGGGAATCAGGCAGGAATTGCCTCTTCTAAATATTAGGCTTTCATGTGGAGCAATTTTATTTTTTGTATCATAAACCAGGAAATATTTTAATGCTTTCTGTTGAGCTATTCATTTCCACTAGACAGCCCCAAAGATTTATTCACTGACCCCAGCTGACAGAGATTAGTGGATCCAAACCATTTAACCAAGGTGCTCTGCTTCCTTCTGAGTCCCAGCTGTCCATGACTCACTAAGGATGGACTCTCTTTGCATAGGTGATTTGATAAATAATTAATAAACCTATAAAAAACTAAAAGCAGAACTAGGGAAGAGTCTATGTTTAAGAGAACTTTTTAGCAACAGGCATTTTACCTGTTCTATTCTCACCCTGAATAAATGCATATGTATAATCTACGAATACAAATAATCACTTGGCCTGAAAACAGGTCTAAGTAGTTTATTCCTGTAAACAATACTTATGACTTAAACATAGGTGTGCTTAAAGCCCTCAGCTGGGATTAGGCCGGTATTGTGCTGGCTGGCCAAAATACTTATGTTCTTATTTCAAATGAGGAAATTAAAAAGTGGGTGCAATAAAGAAAGTGAAAAAATGGAAAGTAGTGTGTAATGTTATGGGAAAACATGGTTCCTGAGCCCAGCTATGGGAGCAGGTATGCTTATTAAATGCTTTCTGTTTTTAGCGAATGTAGAAGAAATCAAATGTCAATAATCTATATTTGCTTCCCAGTGTGTGTCAGAGTTGGTAGGTTCTCCAGTGAAGTGAGTAAAATGTGTATAAAATTGAGTAACTCTGTACCCACAGATGAACAGGTTGTGCTTGTTTTGAACTTGTAAAAATAGATCCGGTCAACCAAATAGGTGATTTATAAAGAGAAAAACGCTACCAGGTATATTCTGTCATGTGAAAGCAATTGCACTAGCCAGTGGGAAGAATATAATGTGGCATGGCAGGCTTTAATTTACCTCTGGAATATATCTGGTACCCTCAGCATTTCCAGATCAGAAATGTTTTGTGATAAGGCTTTTCCCTTTCGGCACCACTTTTCAGCTAGGTATTCCCTTTAACCCTGATATTCTCCTTTACTTTTTCACGGTCTAAACACAACCCTAGAGCTCAGCAATTGTAAATTAAACTACCTGTGGCTTTCTGACCAACTTCACCTAAAAGTTTTTGTCTACACATGTAGATCTTTCAGAGTTAGCTTATTTCAATCCAGATGTAATCACTTAGTTCTTTAAAACAATTCTGTATGATGGACAGTCTTCAAAATGATGTTTGCTACCAAAAAGATCAAAATGTACCATCTATCTCAAATATTGTGGAGTCTTAGATATACTGTTGTGATATTTTCTAATAAATGTTCAATTGATAATCATGAATGATTTGTCTGTTTTATTCTCCCTGGATTTGTAATCCTTCACAAGTCTTTTTACCCAAAGTATTTGTTACAGGACCAATTTTTACCCTGCTGAAATTAATGTACACATCTGTTATCTTTGCTGAGAGTGTGAATTACCACAATTTTAAGCACTCTTGTTCTGTATTTAAAGATCAGCTAACCATTAGAGTTGTTAATAATAGTTTTTGAAGTGTTTATTATTTTCGCTACTGGGTCACATGTACCTACGCTTACAAACAAAAAAAGGATGAATTCAGTTCCAAAGCACACAGGGCTGGGGTTGCTGGAAGTCAGCGGTATTGCATACTTTTAGGCTAGACTCCAAATGGCTGCTTAGCTGAAACACCATCCTTTTATGTATTTTGTTATGGGTTGTTTCTTTGGCTGATACAGGAACTAAATTAAATACAACTGTTTATGTGACTATTCAGGTCATGGTTTTGCTTTCAAATTTGTAGGATGAAAAATGCATCAATAGGTCACTTTTATAATATCAATTTTTAAATTAAAACAGTGTACAGGAGACTGAACCATTGCAACTGAAGGTTATTAACTGTGCATTAGTTCAGATTTTAATATAACAAAAAATACTTAATAGTATTTCTACATTGAATTAGTGGAGCAAACTTCTGTTACGTTTAAATTAATCCTATTGTTTTTCACATGGTACCACTGAACACCTAAAGAATCATACCAGAGGTGTTATGAAGCAGATTGTTCCACTGATTTTGCCATATGGAGGTACTGTCAGGGAACTAGGTCTTCCTTAGCTCCAGTAATGAGAACAGCCTTCCTTGTTTCAGACCTTCACATTTTAAGTTTTAGTTCAGTAGGTTGTCTTAGACTTAGGAGTGCTAGTGACCTGTCATCAGCAAGGACTCCACTGAAGTGGAGGCCGCCTTTGTACTCACTGTCTCTTTGAACACTTTACTTCCTTTGAAGAGGGGGCAATTTTAACCTGTTCCTAAGAGCTTCTTTACAGTTTGTGAGCTCTAAATCCTCCTTGAAAAAAAAAATAAAACAAATTTAAAGAAATTACTGCCAAATTTCTCCAATGATCTGGAATTTTATTCCATCCATATACATGCATAGTAACAACATTTGTTGAGAAATTATTTCTATCAGAAGTAGAACATTATCTTTGTGATCACCAGTTGCAGTATTGCTACTCTTATATTTAAATATATCTTATATATGAATTAGATTCATAATTGCAGCATTGAGTTTAGGGTTTTGATTTAGACTGTGCCTTTCAAAAGATAAAACTGATTGATATGACCTCATTACTTACAATACTGCTTCCAGTAATTTTGTTCATTCTTTATAAAGTATTGCATTTAACAGCAAAGGTTTAAAAATTGAGACAGAGATGCATCAGCGAAAGAAAATACAAGTACTATACAAGAAAAAAATTGCCATCTTCATTTAACGTACGTTTCAGATTAAGAAAGTGGACAGAAACATACTGCTACATACAAATGCAAAGCCTAATGACTAAGGTACTGTATCTGCTAAAATATAAAGTGCAAACTGAGCCCAATTGTTCAAAAAAATTGAAATTTTAAGGCGAACTTTACAGCATAGTTGAAACTTCTTTGCAAGTTATATTTTAGCATATACACATATCTGCAACAGCATATAAGAAAAAAAAATCAGGATACACAAGTGCTTTTGAAGCTATTTCTAAAATGCTTTTCTGTATTGTTTGTGACTATTTTCTTTAAAATCTACTATACAGTGCAAACCATATGTGCTACACAATAACTATACAATAACATTACAAATGACTTTAATATAAAGTTTTTAAATAAAAAATAACATAACTACAGCTATGAATACTGCTGGTAAAATAAATTAATATTTTTGAAAATGGCACCAATAATACACTTTACTAATGGACTGTAATGAAATTACACCTTTAAGTCTTCAACTCAGCAATAGTGAAATCTCCTGATTGTCCAGATGTAATTCAAACAGATTTCTTTAGACTGTATGGAACAATATGCTAAACACAGGTACCAAAGGTGACCGATTGTTTCATTTGACATGTTCTGCTGCATGTGACGAGCAATAAAACTTCTTATGAGTTATAAAGTTTGAAAGATTGTTGAACTGGATGTCACACAGTCGGCAATACTTTCCACTGGTTGGGGCCTGGGTAGAACCATTTACGCCTTTAGCTATACTAGACAACTGTTCCTCTGCTGTAGGAATTGCTGGAGAGACATTTTCATTTGCAGTTAAGGGATTCTCAGAGATCCAAGACGGAGACTTGTGCCCATCGTCATGCGGAGGGTTCTGGGAAATGTTCTCTTGCCGTGGGTTTGCGGCAGGTTGTTCCTCCTGTTTTAGTCCTCCATTAACTATTACCATGCCTCGGTTTTTCGGCAATAATGGAAGAGACTCTTTCTTCTGCACAGCACATCCATTCGAAGGTGCCTGGCCTTTAGGAGATTCACTTTCTGTATTTGTGCTTTGATCTAAATCAGTATTATGAATAACGAGAGAACCAGAAATGTAATCACTTGGCTTTATTCCATAATATGGAGAAAGCTGATCTGCTCCTTTAGCTTTCTTTATTGCTCCAGGGTAAAGGCATTGTGGAAGAAACAAATGTTTGTTTTCTTCTTTTGTAGCAATAAGCTGGGCCGCTTCACTAAAGACTTTGAGTCCTTGAAGTGTTGCTAAGTGTGTGGAAAATAAGTTTCCATTAGGAGAGCACTGTTTCGAGTTTCCATTTTTCTCACATTTGATTATGCTTCTTTCGTAACTGACATCTGGGCTGTTTCTTTCACTTTCTGGGTTTTGAAACACCTTACTGTCAAGCTGTCCCAGGTCATTACGCTGATGGGCAGTGACAGGGCAAAAATTCTGCTTGTGAGCCAGGTAGTTCTCCACCTTGTTAAAACTGATCTTGCATACTGTGCACTCATGGTAGTCCAACAGCCTTTTGGGAGAAGTGGATGTCCTCTCTGACGGGGGTAAGCACTTCTTACTGAGATCTATTGGCACATCCATCTCCAAGCAAGACACGGTGGAGTGGGGAGTATCACACTTTGAAACTGGAACGCACTTGTTCATGGACAGTGACGTTTCCAGATGCTTCGAGACTATTCCTGGAAAGATATCACATCGTGGATGGTAACATTCTCCAAGGCCCTCTGTTGACTCTTGAGTTGATGTACAAGGATTGCCAAGATTAGCCACTTCCAGAAACCGCTGTTGAACTAGTGGTGGCCTCTGCTCTTGCTCTGGTAGGCACATCTCGTACATCTTCCTTCGCTTCCGAGTACGCATTGTTCTCTGCATGGCAGGCACTTTGTTGGAAGCGGACCTCTTCAGTGGGGGATCGTGGCGAGTGGCACAGTAATACTGCTTGTGGACCATGTATGTTTCATGTCTGCTGAAAGTAATATTACAAGCTTCACACGTGGTCTTGTTAGGATCACTCTCCCCTTCTACTAAAGGAGCATTGGGATTCTTCACATCAGAAGGTTTTCCATTTATCTTCTCATCACCATTACTTGCAGCTGACAACTTCTTAGATTGTGCTGTAAAGTCTTTTTCATGACTTTTATTGTTTGGCCCAATCAAATCTAATACATTGGAAGAGTTTATGCAAGACGTCTGCAGAAGTTGATTCTCTGGATCTGATGTGTGAGGAGCTGCATTCAGGATGTTTATAGAGCTTTGACCATTACTGGGACTTACAGCTTCTGGTATTTTTTCTGGAACACTGGAAAAATCTGGTGACTTTGCCATCTGCTGCCATCGGCTGCTGCAGTAATGCTTTTTGTGTACCAAGTAGTTGTCCAAATTATTGAATGTTATGTTACACTCAAAACATGTAGCCCCTTTGGGCATCAAAGGACTGTAAATTACAGGAGGATAATTGCTACTTCCATGCCTCAGTCTTCGATGGACCAGTTCGGACATTTTAGCTAATATCTCTGAAGCCTGAGGAACCACAGTGATGTCTTGAGGAAAAGCGAACTGTGAAAGAAAAGGTCCCATTGGGAAAGAAGGACCAATATTAGGCTGAACTGGTGATGAAGCAAGTCTTGGACTGGATGGTTCAGATTTTATTTTAGTGTATGAAAAACTCTGCTTATTTGTTGCAGGCTGGGTTTCTGGTCTCTGGTTTGGAAGGAAAAGTGGAGCCTTTTTTTCACATTTATCAAGCTCTGTATCAGAACTTGCATCTTTAGTCTGCATTGTCTTTTGGCTCTGGGGAACATCATTTCTGCTCAACAGATCCGTTGCTGGCTGTAAACCTTCTTCGTTTCCACTTGGAGAGTGTTCAATGTCACTTTCTCTCTGAATTTTGTTGCCAGAGACATGTAACTCTTGGTGCTGCAGTAGCTCCCTCTGAGTTTGGAAGCCAAAATGGCAGTGATTGCATCTAAAGGCAGCTTGAGTAAGATGTGAGAACAGGTGCTGATGAAAGTTAATCACTGAATCTGCAGTGTAAGTACAAACTGTGCATTTCAGACTAGCACCAGGCGGGAGAAATTCTTCCATTTTTACTCCTACAGAAAAGACAAGTAAAATACAAAACAAAGTGACCATTTTGCCCTTCATGAAGTATACTGGAAAATAAGTTGCAGAGAAGGTACAAGCACAGTGAGAACAACTAATTTTCTTCTGATGGGATGGTATCAGTCATTCTGAAAATACTTGAATTGGTTGAGAATTTATTTCCTCAAACTGCTAGGGGATAGTCCCAGACTTGTGCTCTGCTTTGGAGAGCCTTCATATCTGCATGCATTCAGCAGAGATGAAGGGAAAGAAAGAACAAGGGAAAGGATAAAAATAGACTGGGCTTGTTCTAAATGAAAAAGTCTTAGAAATTACAGTTTTAACTAAAGGAGACATAATGTTCCCCATACACAATCACTGTAAATTTTGAATGCACAGAAAGCACATCATGGTCAAGAGGCTCAAGGTTATGATATGGCTTGAGGCACAGCCCTCAAACTCAGAGTGCCTGAAAGCCACAGACAGAGCAGAAGTAGCATTTTGAGCATGACATGCTCAGCTCTTTGCCTGCATGAGTTGGCTGTAGTGTGGGAACAGGATACAGATTGATCCTCTTCAGAAAGGACTGACGAGTTACATTCATTGTGAAGGGAGGAGGAGGAGGAGTGAAGGGGGGAGGAGGAGGAGGAGGAGTAAGACATGGCTCACCACCATTTTATCTTCCACATATAATGGCCATAGGCAACTACTCTCTAACACAACACCTTTTCCTTATGAAATCACTACAGCTTTTCCCATCAAGAACACTACATTCAAAGAGATCCTACAATCACTGATGAAAAAAACAAACAAACAAAAATGATATTTTGAAACTAAAAATGCTTTAAAAAGAAGTAAAACCAAATTTCTTTAGTGCAACAATACAGATTCTGATTACCCGTTAGACAATAATAACTGAAAAAATAATGGTACGGACGCTATTCAGAATCTAAAATGGGTATTTGTTCTGTCTACACACACACACATATATATCATGCCTCGGTCAGGCAAACTAGGTTTGTGGGAGTTGGACAATATAAAGGAGTAATAATATTGTGGTTCAATCTGTGGGAATTTATTCCCTTGAACCTAGCGGCTCTCACTTCTCCCCCAGCATCAGTGACCCCCACAGCTGTGAGCAACATTTGAATGTGAACTATTCTCAGCCTCAGAGGCCAGAAGGGAGCTGAGGAGATACACAGCACTTCAATCAGTGCTTGTTCCCCGTCAGGCACTTTTTCACTGGGAGGCCACATGAAGCTTTAGCTCCTCCACTGTCATGAGATGGTGCTTCATATGCTTCCACACCATGTGACACAGTCACAGTGGAGGGTCTCTGAGGATGCTGCATTTCAGTTAGGGCTCCATGTGCCAGTGGTGTGTCTGCTACAGCCCCCAGCTGTACAAGCTGAAGAACAGTAAGTTGAAGCAAACACAGCAGTAGCTTACAGGGCAGTTAGAAAAGGAATGTTTCATTCCTACTGCAGGAGGTGCTATAACTTGTGATAATCTCTATAGAAAAATAAAGATTGACAGGATCTGAAAGAAAGCAAGAATGACTGAACTGACTGATTTATGACTAAAAAGAAGGGGAAGGCCTGAATTTTAGCCTCTGATCTAGGAAATACTTAAAGATTCTTATTGTAAATTCAGTAGGATCTCAGACCTATGTCTTTCAAGGAACATGGATGCTTATCTCTAGATGGCAAGAAGACATAGTCACTCACAGCTAATGGCTGAAAACCCTCTCAACACCTAAGCCAATGGTATGTCACTAAATGCAAAGAACTGAAGCTACCCTTTTACACAGTGGCTAAAAAGATTTAAGAATTCTCCTCTACTTGGGGAAAAATGAATTTGTTACCTTCCAAGAATACCTGGTTTTAATTACTAGGTTGTAAGACATGCTGGGCTGCATTCACTTACTCTTGTTGAGGCTTTTCTATTGTTCCACTGGTTCACTAAGCAGTGAAATATTTGCTAGACAAAAGACAGAAAATGGCAGTAGCCTGATATTCAAAGTTAAGATCTGGAAGCACAGAAAGATCTGACCTCTAAATGAATGGCTAAGTGTTGTCTGTGTTGTCTACATAAGTAAGTTGCTCACTCAGAACTCTTCTAGTCCTGTTCTGGGAGGTACCAAATTCCTCAAAGGCAACATGATGCCTTCTAGATTTGTAATTGCTGTCCAAGTATGAGAGGAACAATTTTCACTTCACCAAGTCATAGAATCATAGAATGTATTGGGTTGGAAGGGACCTTCAAAGGCCATCTAGTCCAATACCCCTGCAGTAAGCAGGGACATCTTTACTAGAGCAGGTTGCTCAGGGCCCCATCAGGCCTGACAGTGAATATCTCCAGGGACAGGGCCTCCACTAC
>NW_010339634.1:8138-23239 GCF_000700745.2 Antrostomus carolinensis | reverse complement strand
CCATGAACCCAACGCTGACAAGTCCCCAACTGACCCATGTCCCTCGGCACTGTGTCTACACGACTTAGTCTGGCCTACTTCCCCCACAACCCCTTCCAATGCCCGAGAACCCCTTTCAAAATAAATTCTTCCTCACATCCAATCTAAACCTCCCCTGGTGCAACCTGAGGTCATTTCCTCTTGTTACCTGGTTGAATGCAACCAACTCCCACCTCGCTACACCCTCTTTTTAGGGAGTTGTAGAGAGTGATGGTCTCCACAGGTCTCCCCTCAGCCTCCTCTTCTCCAGTTCCCTCAGCCACTTGTCATCACACTTGTGTTCCAGCCCCTTCACCAGCTTCCTTGCCCTTCTCTGGACATACTCCAGCACCTCCATGTCCTTCTTGTAGTGAGGGCCCCAAAACTGAACCCAGTACTCGAGGTGTGGCCTCACCAGTGCTGAGTACAGGGGTAAGAGAACTTCCCTGGTCCTACTGGCCACACTATTCCTGATCCAGGCCAGGATGCCATTGGCCTTCTTGGCCCCCTGGGCACTTTGCTGACTCATGTTTGGCCAATACTTCTATCTGAGTGTGAAAGATGTCAGACCATCACTATTTTTTACTTCATCCAGAGATACCATTTAATCTAAACCAAGTTAAACTGTAGTTGTTCAATCAACTTCTATCAGCAGTTACAGGTTTTGCTGCAGAAATAGGAGCTGAAATAGTTGGGATTGTGGAAGTCCATCATACTCCTTCACTTCAAACTAGGGAAGATGTTAATACGTCGCTGGCCATATGTCCGTAAAGGTTATGGAGGCTGTTTTTGTTGTATGTTAACTTCAAAGAGTTCTTGTTTTCCAGATTCAGGCAGTATGGACAGAGCTGAAGAACCCACAGTTTCCCCTTCTGGTTATTACTATGAAGACCAGTGGAAGTCCAGAACACACTGGATCCATCACTTTAACAATTCAGATGATATAACCAAGTGCTTACAGGGAAAAGTAATCCACCTATTTGGAGACTCTACAATAAGGCAGTGGTTTGAATATCTGACAGCATTTGTTCCAGGTTATTTATTTATTTTCTAATTTGGGTTTGTCCTTAAAGACCTTTGCAAAGCTTTATTTCTCACATTTCAGACACAGATTTGATCCTCCTGAATGACAGTGACAAAACAAAGGAAGAGGAAACACAAAACATCATGAGAAAGGCAGAAAGTTAGGTGAATGTTTGAGCAGACATTGGCAACATGTAGGCCTTGGAAATGGGACCACAAGGTAGCTGCAAAATTGTCCTTGTAAAACGTTTCACCGCTGAGGGCTGCTGCTGTGGCTCCGAGGTAAGGTGGCCACCCAGGGGCATGGCAGAAGTCCCTGAGGGTGCCTGCATAAGACCTTGCAGCATCCCAGTCACACACGTCATTTTGGAATGAAGCAGCAAATTACTTCAGTTACTGTTGATTGATTTTGGACCCTTTCTTGTATTTCCCTTATTTGAACTTAAATGCCAGAATTTCAATAGGCAATTTAGATGTTCCTCCCTCAGCCCCTACTCCTAGAGCAGTAAAGTTGTGTGGGAACACAGACTTTGAGACTCCTTGTTGCCTACACGTTGAAGTCATATTTAAGTTTAATAGAGTTTTAAAGTTGCCAGAAGGTTTCACAGAATCACAGAATGTTGGGGATTGGAAGGGACCTCGAAAGATCATCTAGTCCAATCCCCCTGCTGGAGCAGGAACCTAAATGAGATCACACAGGAAGGCATCCAGGCGGGTCTTGAATGTCTCCAGAGAAGGAGACTCCACACCCTCCCTGGGTAGCATGTCCCAGGGCTCTGTCACCCTCACCATAAAGAAGTTTTTTCTCACGTTTAAGCAGAACCTCCTGTGTTCCAGCTCACACCCATTGCTCCTTGTCCTACCATTGGGCATCACTGAGAAGAGCCTGGCTCCGTCCTCATGACATTCGCCCTTAACATATTTGTAAACATTAATGAGGTCTCCCCTCAGTCTCCTCTTCGCCAAGCTAAAGAGACCCAGCTCCCTCAGCCTTTCCCATGAACGCTGGATTCACAAGGCAACAATGACTGCAGGAGTCTATTTGGAAAATTTCTTTTTTACAGGAGAGAGAAGAAAATAGTTTGGGGAACTTGGAAAAGGCATTGACAGCCTTGTGAAGTTGAGGTGTGCTGTCTTGCAAATTTCAACATCTATAAACTCCACTCTGAAATATGCAGCTAGCACACGTATGATGCTCATCTTCTGTTTCATTTTAGAGTTCTTTGAATAATGTTCAGATTTCCTTATCTACTGCTACTTTTGCCCTGTGGTCCCAGCATCTTGTTGATAGTTTTAATATCTTATGCTATCTTTCACTCATGTTTGCTCTTGGGTTTTCAGATCTAGTGGAATTTAACCTGGGCAGTCCTAAGAATGTGGGCCCTTTCATGTCTGTGGACCTGAAGCACAACATCCTACTGAAGTTCCGCTGTCACGGGCCACCCATTCGCTTTTCCACAGTCTTCAGCAGCGAACTGCGTTACATTGCCAACGAACTGAATGGCATAGTGGGTGGGAGAAACACGGTGATAGCCATAACTATATGGTCCCACTTCAGCACTTTCCCTGTGGAAGTGTATATCCGGCGGCTGCGGAACATTCGGAGGTCAATTATTCAACTTCTGGATCGCAGCCCCAAGACTTTAATCATCATCAGAACTGCTAATGTTCAGGAGCTTGGGCCAGAAGTGAGCCTCTTTAACAGTGACTGGTATTCCTTTCAGCTTGATTCTGTCATGAGGAAAATGTTCTCAGGAATTGCTGTGCACTTTGTGGATGCTTGGGAAATGTCTTTGGCTCATTACTTGCCACATAATTTGCACCCAGAAGAAGTCATCGTTAAGAATCAAATAGATGCATTTTTATCTTACGTGTGCCCTCTGCAAACTTAGCACAAGTGGGTGTCCCTCTGTCATCTGTGCTGTAGCCCAAGTAAAGTTGCTCTTTGTCTGAGCTGTGGAATGATGCTGGATGGTATGGAATAACTCCGGTTATTGTACTTGCATGCGGCATGAGCGGGGCGGCCTTAACCCTGGGTAGCTGTGAAGGGTGGTAAAGAGGAGCTGACTGGCCATGTTCAGGCCATGTCTTGCTGCAAGGTTGATTCCTTTCAACCTTATCGTTCATACCTGAGATTATTAGAGCGCACCTTAATTTAAATTGACAGGATTCTATAAGAAATTATGTGGGTTATTAGCTTTACTAGTTGTCTGCACTGGATGCTTAATTTAATCTATATAACACTGACTCTGTTGCCAGGGTCTTGCTGCTCAGAACTGTGTGTGAAACCCAGGAAAGATTTTGAGAGCGGTCTTTTTCTCAATGTTCCAGAGTTTGAGGGACATCCCCTCCAGCTGTATGTCAGAGAAGCACAGTGCCTATTCTTATTTCAGAGTCCTAGTTAGAAATACGAAGGGAGTGTACCAAAATCACTAATAACAATCAAGGAAGCACAATCAAAATATCTGTAGTATTAAATCAGCACAAATTTGCTGAAACTTAATAGGGCACACTAGTTAGGCACCCTTGGTGTTTACAGATGGCTGCTAAATAATGCAAATAGCCAGTATTTTAGTTTGGTTTCCTGTACTACTGAATGTCCCCTGAGCTTTGATACATTATCTACTTCTTGATTTATCTGTAATGGAGAAATGTGTATATTATGACCTCAGTGAAGACACTGTCTCAGGCAGTTCCTGCAAGTTCCAGTTGCAGGCTCACCTACTTGAAGCTTGACGTATTTACTAAGGAAAGTATTTCCCTTCCCTGTAAGATAAAGCTATTCCGTTATGCTCCTGCAAAGCTGGGCCTCTGATAATTACTCTTGTACATCGTTTGTAGGTTGTGTCTGTACGGAGAAGCCAAAGCCAAGTGACCTGACTGCACTGGACGGTGTTTGGCGATGGGTCACGGTAACTGGCACGCACTAGTGTCAAGGCCGTGCAATGATGGTCTGTCTGTGTTTGGCAATTTTATCGCTTACTCATGAGCTTTGCTGCTGCCAATATAAAAGGACAAAAAAAAATTGGCACCCAGAAGCCAAACACACGCAGGCTTGTCCCTCATACAGATGGTTGGTAAATATTTGAAGTTTTGCTGGTGTGAAAGCTGGTGGCTCTTGGGCCTTTTGCCCTGGTGTTTTCTGCTGCTAATTAGATTGAGCCTGTCTATAGTTTTAACTAGTAGCACTTGGAAAACAAAGTTTTGATCAAATTCACCCCTCAAATTAAACAGCGGAGAAGTGTTCCATGTTGTCTTATTTCTGGTCCCACTCTGGCCAAAGGTAGTCTTCACCACTGTCAAGGCAGTAGTGGAATGCTTCTGAAGCAGCTCATCATGCATAAGGAGAATATGGAAGTTGAGTCTTTGTGAGGAAACTGAGAAGATTAACAAGGCAAATTGGTAGGTTGCACAGAGTGGAATAATTGAAATGTCTTCATATTAGAAATTTTTACTCTGCCAGGTTTGCTGCTAGGTTAGGAAGATTGTGCTCTTATTGCTGGAGCCCCCAGAGAGCTAACGCTGCCAGTTACAGGCACAGTGGTTTTTGGTTTGTTCATTTTAAAGGATGACTGAGAACTGATTTAAAAACAAATGTAAACGTAAAAGTTGTCAGTGGTATCCATCTATAAACTTAACAATTTTTATATGTTTAAAAATGAGTCACATGCACTGAAATAGCATATATTCTTAGCTAGAATTTGCCAGTTCCCACTGACAGCTGCCTCACGTAGTATCTATCCGTACATTAGCTTTAGGTAACTATTTCTTACTTTAATATGTTAATGGAAATTTATCCTCTGCTAAAAAGAGACCACACCATTTCAGGTCTGGGAAGGTAAACCACCACACTGCAAAAGTGACCTTTCATCTTTTCCAGATGTGTTTTTTTTTTTTAAATAGGTAGAGCATAAAGCTTTCATCCTGAATAACAAAACTACCCAAATAATGTTAATGAAAATAAGACTTCAAATTTTCACTTTGAAGGAAACTACCTAATTTGTGGACTAACCATTTAGTTTTCCTCATAAAGCCCTATCGTGTGTGAAAGTGTCGTGGTGGCATCTTTCTTCTCTGAATGTTGTAGTGCTCACCACTGTTCTTCGACAGCAACTTTATATCGTTAGCTACCAAGAACAGATAGAGAAAAACATGTTTTTTGGAATGTTTTGACAATTGAGGGACAGAGAACAGGACTACCGTTAGCAAAGATGTCTAATCACCTTCTGGTAGAACCGATCCCTTTTAGATTAATTAGATTTTAAAAAATAACAGATTAACTAACTTTTAGGTAATGAACTTGAGGGAAATTGCCAGTTGATTTGGAATGAGGACCAATGTTTCATTTCTTTGGAATAGACAGGGAGGAGAAAGGGAGAAACTGAGAATTTATTCACATGTTAAGATGACAACTGGGGACACTGCTTTTATATTATCATCCAATTGAACTGTAAATGAATTTTCATTTCTCTTCTCATCTCGTTACTGGTTCCACCAGTTGTGTATGTACTGTATATGGAAACATAGAAGCAATAAAATATTTTTACATCCATTTCTTTAAACCTTTAAGCTTCTGAATGGATTTTAATAGGGACTTAGGGGAAGAGGTTGGTTATTTTTCAAGTTACTTAATATGAAACAGGACTGGAAAGGCCTTTCTCAGTTGTCAGTGAAGTATCTTCCTTTTCACATAAAAATTTATTTAATGAGATTTTTTTTCAAAGCCTTGTCTTCCTCTTTTGTCCATTTTCTTCACTTGAAGCGAGGAAATTGTATTGTTTTTGATATTTTCAGTCTTGTCCTGAGCCTTTTTATTATTAACTTTTCCTTTTCAATTTCTCTGTTCAAAACCCAGCTCCCTCAAATCCCAGTGAAAAAGAATGTATTTTTATGGTGTTTATCAGAAGATTTCAGAGCTATTTATTTATAAAGTGATTAAACTCAATTTTCGTATTAGTGATACATGATGATGTTCTGATATTTTAAGAATCTTGTTTCTCATATATATCATGTTAAGCTGATTTCTTCATTCTAGAAATTTAGTAAAAATGTTAGTTGAATTATTGATGAAAAGAGAGGATAAAAAGCAGAAGTTTCCCTTTTTTCAAGTTTTCAATTGCTTCTAATATCATCTGCTATGCAGCAGTATTGGAGCTCGGCTTTACGAGATGCACATTATTGTTTTTCATTGTTTTACATGTTAGAGGTAAGCATTTAAACATGTTAGCTTTGCTCACGAGAAGGGTCTGTAGGACTTTATGTACTACTGGTGACAGTTCCTTGTATATGTGACAGACACAAAGACTTGAAGTTGTCCCCTGGGAAGGGTGAGGGTACTGGGGTTTTGCTTTGGTTTTGTGGCAGAAGTCAGGGTTAAAACATTGTTCTGCTCATGACAGTTTAAGTAACGGCAAGAAACTTCAATCACAAATGCGTATTTAATTTATAAAGCACTTTCTCATTAAGTCCAGATAATTTCATGCTTAGTTTCTACTCATATGTATTTAGACTGTTTGGAAGGCTCTTGTTACCTGCTGGTAGTAGCGAAGGACTCTATATCTGTGTGTTAGAGAAAGAACTTGTTTTCAAAGGGGTTTTTTTTTCTATTATATGTATATTATTGAAATGCTTACAATACAAAGAAGACCCTAATGTCTTGTGTTTCCTGATGTGCTCAGAAAAACTATTTAAATTGCCAAAAAGCTCAAAGAATAAAAAGTTCCTAATAAAGATGGCGAGTCTACTTCAACTTTTTAATCTGATTTAGTTGATCATGTTTACCATAACCCCACATACTGTATAGTTGTGTAGTAGTTCCCTTAGTTTTATCTTAAATTTTTATGCTGTGTGTTGGGTAGAAGTTTCATACTGGTTTATAGATTAAAATCACTTAAAGTGATTTTTTTTTTCTGATGATGTGTATTTGGAGGGGAGTGATCTGTGCAAGCAGCATACAAGCCTGGCATGAAACCTAGTGCTCAAGCACACTGATGTTTCCTGTTGTCGGTGTATTGGGCCTGACACATAATAAAAGCTTGTACATAATCCAGGCTTCCTTCTTGGAGGGCTTTTGCAACCCAACCAGCTGACAGGAAATCCTTAAGTCTCTTCATTTAAAAAAGCAGTGTGAAGAACAGAGGAGATGCAGTGTCGTCATTGCTTCTCTAGCTTGCGAACAGTTTTTACTCTGAGTAATGGAAGAAAAATTGAGGAGAGATCTGTCCTGTAAGTCAGTCAGTGTGTTCAAGGGCTGTAGGACATCCTGCCCTGCCTGGCTGCGTGCCTGCTGCCACGCGAGCCCCAGAGCTGTGTTTACAGGGCCACGGGGAGGAGGAGAGAGCGGCTGCAGGGCACAGAGCGGGGAGCCTCTGGGATGGCTGGAGGGACAGGGTGGAGGAGTTGGGGGACGGCTGCAGGGTTGCCTTGGAGTTAGGTTGCAGCCAAGATTCACAGCTGGGGAAGATGTAAGCAGGGTGCATTGCCCTGTGCGCTGATTTCCTATGTATTTAGCCAAAAATAGCCTGTTTGACTGGGAAAAATCCCTGAACTACAAATTCCAGGAAACTAGAAGAGAGTGCACTGAGGCAGCATTGTTAAGTGTTTACTCTGTTTTTCTGTTCCCCTTCTCGTTTGATGGTGACTGCTGAAGGAGGCAGGGTAGAGGGCAATGGCCGGTGGGGTGATCTAGGGTGCTGATCTTATCTTCCTCCAAAACAAAGAGCTGAGTTCACCCCCCAGCCTGCTCTCGCCAATGGCTCCTGACAGACGTTAGGTTAAGAAGGAAAAGGCAAAGTCCCTTATTCCCGGCATTTTGCTCTGGAAACTGAAAGTGAAGCGTCCTGCCATCGTGTTCCATTTGTGTCAGCCTTCCTTCACTTAGCCAAGAATGGAGGAGTGAGGCTGCAAAGCATGAGCTGCTTTTCAGTGTGGGGTGAGATCAGGCCCCTGGCATGCTTAGAGGGGAAATGAGACTGAGGAGTAGGAAAGGAAGAAAGGTAGGATGGGGTTGAAGGAAGGCTAGCATGCTATGGTTCTCCTCTGTGACACCAGGGAGAGGAAGAAAGTTGGGGATTTGGTCATATGGAGGTTTCCAAAGGCAGTATCACTTGTCTGGGACAGAGTCACTCTGCTGATACAGCACACTGAAATACATGGACATATATTTCCCCAAATGGGTCAAAAAAGGAAGAGCTCTTGCTCACCCACCTCTTCCTCTACTCTCTCCCTGCCAGCAATGTCATAGCAATCATGTGTTAGGTGCTGTTCCAAACTTTCTGCTTACAGTTGGTTTGAAGCCGTGTATGTTGGGTTCTCACGTGTTTGTAGGCATGCCAGATAACATAGGTGGGGAATTTTTAAAAGCAAAACCAAAGCATTTATAAGCAGAACAAGCAGGAGTTACTGGAGTCTTGGGCCTGCAGGAAGGCTGAGGAGGGACTTTTTACAAGGGCAGGTAGTGATAGAACATGGGGTAATGGCTTTAAACTGAAAGAGGGGAGGTTTAGATGAGATATTGTGAAGAAATTCTTTACTGTGAGGGTGGTCAGACACTAGCACAGGTTGCCCAGGGAAATTGTGGCTGCCCCTTCCATTGAAGTGTTCAAGGCCAGGTTGGATGAGGCTTTGAGCAACCTGGTCTAGTGGAAGGTGTCCCTGCTGGTGGCAGGGGGGTTGGAACTGGATGATCTTTAAGGTCCCTCCAAACCCAAACCATTCCATGATTCTGTGAGTGCACAGGCAGGATTTCACCATGTGCTGTGTGCTGTTGGGAGCCTGTAACTTGTCTGAGATGACACAGTTGCTTGGCAGGGAAGGGGCTTGAGCCTTATACCACCAGACAGAGGGACGGGAAGCTCGCCAGGGCTGGCAAAGGGCTGAGCTTGCATGGTTTCTGATCAGGCTGGAATAGGACTGCTGGTGCTCATCCCATGGTTTAGCAGTGCATCCCCAATTAGCAAGGTGTTACCTAACTTCCAGCGTTAGCTGTCTGACTCAGAACACAGGACCAGTGTATTTGAAATCGAGGAAATGTTTTATTATCTCTCTGAATCTGGATCTCTGGGTCTTTCATGAAATGTTAATTCACTGCCGTGCTTGTCACCCAGGTCTGAGCTCTCACGTAAGGTAATAACGTCACTCGTATCTGGGCAGTGACCCTCTAAAATCCCACCCAAATTACTGTGTCCTCCTTCGCTGTTGGTGTTATTAGCCCCTCATGGGCATATTCCATAGCCTTTTTTGGGGTGAAATAAGCAGGTCTGCTCTGTGAGTTTGTCACAGTGAATTCTCTGTTTGGAATGGGAGAGAGGGATTTGTGGGAAGACTCTAGGGAATGAATGAAGAGTGTTATGAGTTATTTTGTATGAGCCCCAGATGCAGAGTGAGCTCATCACTAAACCCAAGTGAAAGTACAACATGCCCCCCTGCACATCCTGACTGTGGGCTTGAGAGATGAGTGAATCCCTAATGAATATGGCCAGAAGAGGGCTTTGAGGCACTGAAAAAGAGCCTGGGGTGACTCTCAAAAGGAAAACATAAGCCACAATGTAATAGTCCTGGTTGTGGTTTGTTTTCTGACTCCTGGGTAGTTGCATTTTGAAAACAAAGGGCACAAACACCACTGGGTGAAGCTCTTTTACTTTTTTACTTTTGCATTTTTTGAATAAAATTCAGTGGATGACATAGGCATTGATAAATCTTCGGTTGGCTTAATACTGTCCTTCAGAGGATGATTTTTTCACCCTAAATGTTCTCTCAAATCTGATTATCTTTTTCCTATGTCACAAAAGGATCCAGAGGAGTAAACTTCACTGAGACAGAACAGTTTATCTCAAGTCACTTCTTCATGCAACGTGGAAAATTTAGCAGACTGTGTGGTCTGACAGCAAGACCATGCTATGGCAGTCAATGATCCCTCATCCAACCATCCATTAAAAATTTTGTCCAGCCCCTCCACTTGTTATTCTCTCCCTTCCCCAGCTCCCTCTGAGAACAGACACATGCTTTTCACTCGCTGCCCTCGTGCCTGGGGACTCTGTACAAACCTGTTATTTTTTGGTTCAGCTGGCTGGGAGGCTCTGCCTTTTCACTCTAAATCTCTGCTGCAGGCTGTTTGCAATGGTCAGGACTAGTTAGATGACAAGCACTATTGCTCCCCCATGGCATGGCAGTCAGCTCTAAAGGAGCTCACAAAAGAGCTTCTAGGTGGGATGTGCCCGTTGGGAGTTGAGCAGGTGAGAAGCATGGCAAAAGCACCTGCAGTAAAGGAACCACAACCAATTCAAGGGGTTTTTTTTTCCTCCTTGCCATCTTGAGCTCAGTTCTTTCCACTCCTTCCTACCCTGGGCTGGGTGATTCATGCTTTCCAGTCCCGCCTGCCCTCTTTCTCTGCCTGAATCAGCTCCTCTCAGGCAATTGTCACTTGCTGCTGGCAAAGCAGCTATTTCTGTCTTTAACTGTTTCTTCCTTCTAAGTAAAAATAGGGGGAAAAAAAAATGGAAAAAAGATACTGTCTTAAAAATCCAGTGGAAAAATACTCAAGAGCATAATTATTTTATGTTGTTATAAAATGTGTCCAATGTAGGTGTATTTTTGTTGTGGTTTAGGCCCAGCTGGCAACAAAGCACCACGTGGCTGCTCACTCATTCCTCACCTCCTGGTGGGGTGGGGAGGAGAATTGGAAGAAAAAGGTAAAACTTGTGGGTTAAGATAAGGACAGTTTAATAGGACAACACAAGGAGAGAAGAAGTAATAAGAACAATAATACTAATAAAAGCATATATGAAGTGAGTGATGCACAATGCAATTGCTCACCACTCGGAACCCAACGGCCAGCCTGTTCCTGAACTGCCATCCTTCCTTTCCCTGGCCAACTCTCCCAGTTTATATATTAAGCATGATGTCAGGTAGTATTGAACATCTTGGCTAGTTCAGGTCAGCTATCCTGGCTGTATCTCCTCCCAGCTTCTTGTGAAAATTAACTCTGTCCTCACTGAACCCATGACAATCCTTCAATCCCATTAATTTAATGTCTGCTGTTTGAAACATAGGTTCTTTACGTCAACAAATTTCTTCCTGACATCCTGTTGTCCCCATTCTTCTGTGCAACTAATATTACTACAAGTAGATATTTTGATTTCTGACTGAAGTAATGACTTTTCACCCTGTCCTGCCATGTGTCAGCTGTTTGGCTGAGGTGGCGTTACTCCGCCCTTCTCTGCCTCGCTTTGTCTCTTGTTATATATGGATTTTTGTGTCCTTTATAGCAGGGATTACCTGTTTGCACAGATGAGTGGTGCCAAGGAGGGAGATGACCTCCAACATATACAGCTGATAACAAACATCCCCCATGGCTGTAGGAGCCAAAGCACCTGAGCTGCCTGGATTCAAGGGGCAGTGACACCGGGGGAGACAGGGGTGAAGAAGCTGGATGAGCTAAGTGATGCTCCAGGTGCTGCTCCTACCACCTGTGATGCATGCTGCTCTGGGGCTCCAACCTCTTCTCTTTGCAAAGAGAGATCTTGGTACCTCGTGAAGGCACCCAGAGGCCTCTCAGGTCCCTGATGCCAACGTCCTTTATTCCACAGTTGCTGCAGGAGAGAGCAGGGCAAGGGTCTGGCTGGGCACTGCCCTGCCAAGCGTTAGACAGGACTGAGGGCACCGTGGCCTTTGATTGGCAAACCCTCAAATACCAGCACCGGCTGGAACAAACCACACTTATTTCAAAGAAAAGTATTGAGCCCATCAAGATTATCAGTAGAACTTGTTCCAGTGATATAATACATCTGCGAACAGGAAGATGGAACCCACGCAGCGTTTCCTGCCTGCAGGGGGGAGGTTTCAGAATCATCACCTTTGGGAAGGGGATGTTCTCTCCTACCTCCCTCCTGCAGCTTGCTGAGGCAGGGTGAGGGTGGGGGTAGAGTCTGAGGGGTTGGTTTGTTTCTAACATCTATGTTCCAGTGCAGGAGGCACTAGGGATGCAATGGGTGGGGGGGAATAAGTGGTTCAATGCTTTTACCTTATTGGTGGCAACTGCTGAGAACCGTGTCAACTGCACTTGGGGAGGGGTGAGAAAGGCATTGAAGACAGGGGATGTTTGCTCTGAGAAGATTTGGGTGTCCTGTCCTGCTCAGAATGTTTGATAAGTGTGGTGAATCCTGGCACGTGCCATTGCTGAAAGAAGACAAGGGAGTACGATTCAGATGGATCTGCTCTCCTTTTAAGAAAATCTTGGAAACTTCTTCTGTACGGAAGGTTATCATATCTACTGAAGCAGGTGACTGTGTTGTATCTGATGTATCTATGACAAAGAGGAGTCTTTTAATTTTTTTTTTTATTTTTTATTTTTTTTTACAGCTACCCCCTATTTTAATCTTCTCGCTGTATGGAGCTTTCACATTAAGTGACACCAGCCTCCATGAAACTCATTCTGACCTTTCTGAGGGCAAAATCCCACTGAAATCCAGGCAGTTGCCAAGGAGAGGTGTTTGTCATGCTCCATCTCCCAAGGGCTGGAGCTGTTCTTTTATCTGTGGGACACTGCATCTCTCTTGCTTCCTATGTGACCACTAAGCAGGCAGGAAAGGGCTACCAGATGCAGTTTGGCAGCTTGCAGGCAGCAGTGCAGGAGGAGAACCTTGACCCTGTTGTGCTGCAGGTTTCTGTTCACCCCTTTGTTGTACAGCCCTTTTACATTGTTCTTGCTGTGAAACTCACATCAGCATCTTCTAGACCCCTTTTTTGGTAGTGTTACGCCAGCCTGGGGTTTCCTGCCAGCCTCTTTGACAAGGGAATGTCCCCACCAGGGCTTACCCTGCCTGGGAAATTCCACCACAGAGAAAAAGTCCAGGGAGTCAGGCACACACCACCCTCCTCCTCCACCCTGCTGCTTCCTCTCACATGTCATAACATCCCCCACCCCGGGGTTAACCAGGGCTGAAAGATAAGCAGTGTGTGATCCACTGCAATAAAGAGCCCCGTGGGTACTCAGCCTGGAGCTGTAATAAACTTGGGGCGGGTGTTTAAGTTGTCTTTTTTTTTTTTACTTTTTTTTAAACTTTTTTTTCTGTGACCAGAAACCCAGAGTAAGCAGGACTTTTGTGAGGGAGGGGGGAAAAAAAAAAGTTTCCTTGCTGCTGCTTCTTCTCTGTTTCATACCGTTAAACCTCAGAGGAACTTTTCAATCATTCACACAGATGTGGCCATAAGGGACGATCAGTTGACAGTGGGGTGAAAAGAACTGGCTTGTTTTGTGTAGAGCTAATTTTAACTTCACTCCTCCAACATGCAGGTACACTATTATAATTTTATTTGCTTTATTGCTTAAAACCTGTAATTGTTTAGAAAAATATTGGCTTCTCATTATTATTTTTTTTTTTTAATTTTAATAGCCTTGCGATTGGTTTGTGCTATAATTGTCTGCATGTCTTTTGGGGTCAGGTACGGAAGAATGGCTGAATTTTGGGAAGGTCACAGGCAATAACCAAGTGTGAAAAAACCACAATGAATGGTGGGATTTTTGAAAGCCCACAGTGGATCTAGGGGCAAAATACACCTAAATAGTTTAGCTGTTTTGGGCAATTCTCTCTGAAATAACCTTCTTTTTTCAGGGGAGTATGTAGCTTTCTAGATTTAGGATGGATGGATGGGAAGCTAAGCTAAGGTCCAAGAGCACTGAACGGAAGAAACATTGCTAGTAGAAGCAGGTGTTTTGTATAATCTTGATTACAGTTTATTTCCTGGCAGCTCATCAGTAATTTTGGAATAGCAGAGCAGCATCAGCATACAAGCCTGTCAGCTTTTTTTGGACAGGAGTGAACTGTCATGGTGCAGTGTGAGACAACATTGGCAATGATATATAAAAATAGGGATCAATACCTACTTTCTTGTAATTTAGCAAAAAAATCTCTGGGAATGAAAATAAGTAAGTTTAATGAACTTAAACTTCACTTTAAAATTTGTTATGCTAAGGAGTTTATTAAACCAAACCATAAACTTCTTTTCATCGCCTGGTGAGGGTTTCTCTGGCTTACCACACGAGGTCGATTATGCAGCACCCTGGTTCATTACCTGTGCCCGTATCTGGCAGGCAGGGAAGGCAGCTCAGCACCAAGCTTCTTGCAGAGGATGAAATGCCATCTGGATTTTAGACCCCTAAAATCTAGGGGCATGTTTGTACCATGGTATCATCGGGGACTTGCATATGGTTGGGGACAGGTAGCTTGCAAGTACTTTAGATGGAAGCCAGGTGTTTTCAGCTGGGACATGGTGGCTTGCCTGGAGTCACACAGGGAGCAGAGAAGGATGATACCCTGGGCTCTCCTTCAACTGGACTGGGTGACCATCAGTCAGGGACAGATGTCACCTAGGGACATTTCTGCTCTCAACAAAACTCCTGTATCAGCTTGGTTCCTGAAGCAAGTGATTTCTTTTGGGCCAGTTAGACCTTTTATTGACTTTCTTTACAGCAAGCCACGTGTTTCCCGTTGGGTTTAATGGCAGTGGATAGGAGGAGGGTGTAAGTGAGGAGGAAATGCCCTCTGCCTCCCAGTGCCGGAGAGCAGCCACAGCCCTGCACCCTGCCCGGTCTGCACCAGAGCCCTGCTGCCACCCCAGAGGTGGTGACTGGGACATCATCATCATCATCAACCAGTGGCTGGAAACGGGCTTCCAGCAACTCTCCTGGGCACTGGGAAGATTCTTCCCTTCCCAGCCCCTAGGCTGCCTGGAGCAGTGGGGTGGCAGGCACAGCCCCATCCCGCCCTTCGGCTCTGCCAGACGGCCACACATGGTCTGAATCTTGTGATTGTCCTGTGCTAGGGCAAGAGTTGGACTGATGATCTTTGTGGGTCCCTTCCAACTTGCAACATTTTGTGATTTGATGCTTCTAGCCCCGGTCTTTCCAGGGCAGCAAAACTCAGTCCTGAAGGTGCTGCTTAAAAACCCCCCTCCGTGACTATTTGTGTTCCCAGTCACAAGCTTCTGAGACAAAATGTGCAAGGTAGAAACAAGAGCTGCCTTTATTCTTGCTTTCTTCTTAAGAAATTGGCAGGAAATTC
>NW_010339634.1:824-8096 GCF_000700745.2 Antrostomus carolinensis | reverse complement strand
GGTGTCCTGTAAGACAGGATGTGTCTGGCTTTGGTTGGTGTCTTTTCCCAGCTGAGAACTGGAGGAGGAAGCCAACGCCTGGGAACAGAGCTTTGCGTTGTGCCCCACCGAATCAAAGGATTTATTTCCAACTTTCTTGATGTTTTATGCTAACTTGTGCATGATTTACATATTACTGTAAATTTGTCGTTACTGTCATGGATTTCTTTCTGAATGTGTAGCAACTGGCTGTTAAGTCTGTAAAAGCAAGAAAGAATATGGTATTAGTATCCTTTTAATAATATTAATATCCTTTTCATGATATGAATATCCTTTATGCAGACATAGGACACCTGTGGTTGAGACTTATGCAGCAGCAAATTCTGACCCGTAGATGGAGCAATGTTGTCCCAGTTGTCCCAGCACACATTTAACTGAAGATAAAACCTGCCCTAGTATTTGCAATTCATCCCAAGCACCAGGGAAGTTTTTGTACCGTTGTTTGGAAGCAACCTAACATTTTCCCTACCATAATAAAATTTTATTTGTCTGTCTTGGTTTAGGTGCTTTTTTAAATGAGAAAATTTCCTGTTTATTGAATTTTTGTCTGACTAATGGAGGACAGCTCTATAGCTGAGTTTCAGGACTTTCCCAAGGTCAGCCAGCCACGTGTTTTGAAAGCTGGGATTTCTTTAGTGAATGGAAGTCTGAACTGAAAGCATTTAAATGCTATAAACTGGAAAACACAGTGAAATAAGATCAAGACACAAGACTAGGGCATTCCCTTCCATGATCTCTGCAGTGTTAACATGGTACAAGTGTCTCTTACTGCGGTTGTCTTGTTTCTGCCTGGGCTTTCCTGCACGCTGATCTGCACCCTTGAGCTGAGGGTGCGCTCACAGCCTGTGTGGGATTGTGCAAATCAGTGCTGAGGCTTCCTGCAGGTGATGGTCCTGCCATGCAACCACAGCACGGGTGATCTGCACCCGTGCTGACACTGTGCTTGGGATTTCTGGGCTGGTCAGCCCATTTAGATCTGCTGTCTGGTAGATGTGACTGGTTTGTCATGTCCAAGAAGTGGGTAGATTTTCAAAATCTGCCTGGACAACGTTTTTGAGTGGAAAAACACATGCTTGGAAAGCCTGGATGTATGGCAACCTTAACCTTAGATAGGTTACCCATTACTACATATAAATTGAGAGACTAGAAAAGCAGAGCCCTGGGTAGACTGCAGTTTGAAAAATTGTATTTTCCTGGGTTAGTCTAACTGAGATAAAGCAGTTTTTCCTCTTGTTCCTGTACTAAAGAGTTGAATGGCGATACTGCATTGGGACAGCTCTGCAGTTTTTGCTAGAAAGCGATTTTGTGTTACAGGGGCTTGAAGTGGTTGTCATTTGTGGATGGTAGGAAAACTGAAATAGAAGTCCACCAGAGCTGTGGCTATAGCACAGGCTCCTATATCTGAGAGCAGAAAATAAAATTAATATGGGCTCAGGGTGACAGGTTTTGGCCCAGGTTGGTCACCTGAGTTAGGAGGAAAAAGGTCTTCAGCATGAGTCACAAGGAAAACTGATGCTTACCACTTTAGACCTCTACTGAGACTCCTTAACAGCACTGAGAAACTGTGCTAACTCCCTTTCTAAACCGGAATATCTTAACAAGAAAAATATTTTGAGGCAAGAATGTGCACTATTTACCTCATCTATGTACACACAGTATCCTTTACAGGTGACATATGACGTTGCCCTTTGCTATGGGGAAACGGCCTTCTGCTCCTTGTTTACACGCTGTGACATCAGTGGTGCATGTATTTCTCAGCCGTGTGTTTCTACTGCGAGGAGCTAATGAACTAATGAGATATGTGAGCTTATGAGAAAACATGACTAACCAGGGCAGTGAGTACATTGACAGGAATGTCCACAGACACAAGGTGTTCATACAGGGAAACTGGTTACTTGCACAGAAATCAGATCCACTCAGCCAGCTTTGTAACACTTGCTGGTTGGGGGTTTCTTTTCCTCCCTACTAATTTCAACTGCTTTATACACACCATGTGAAAGCATCTACTTAGGAGCAACCCCCTCCCCCCTTTTTTTTTAATATCAAACAACATGGGAGGAAAAAGCAGAATTAAGGGCATTCTTTGGATCAAAGGAACAAGTTCCAAAAGATATATGTTAAATAAATAGTCTGAGTTTTCCTTTAATATGAAGAATTATACATGCCCCCTTTTGAAGTTCAGGCTAATCCCAGAACGTCAGTCTTGGAGACCAACGTCTGGGAAGAATGTAGCAATACAAGTATAGCAAAGAGGGAAGAAACACTGACTCCTCTGTACTGGTTTTTAGAGTAAAAACGTGTCATGACTATTTCCAACTCGCTGACGTGTGGTCTCCTGAACCGTTAAAGGAAACACATGTACTGATCCTGAGCAGTCTCTAGGTGTGGAATGGTTGCTCAGCTTTTACCTCTGGTTCTCTCAATGCTTTTCGAAAGGCAAACCGAGCGTTACGCTGAATGGCTCAGGGTTTGCGTGCTGTGTGGAAATGCTGGAAGCGCACAGAGGTGTGGCTGGCGGTGCTCGCGCTGCTTGACTCACAGTCTGCACCAGGAGCCTAATTACACCCATCGGAGAAGAAGGAGCATTTGACATCCCTACAGCAAATATTCACTTGCATGAAGCAACTGGATTGTAAACTACCATTTTTATTTCCAGTTTAAGAAATACCACAAAGGTTATACTGCTCCAGAAATGTGTTGCAAAACCAAGTTCTTGTTGCTAGTAGTTTGTGCTCTGCCACTTTACCTAGAAGCTGACCCTTGTCCCACGTTGCTGCTTAGGGGATGGACCGAAGAGAGATGTTGATTCTGCTCCCATACCCACTGAACCATGGGCTGCTCTGAGAACTGGTGTGTTCCTTGCTCGCAGTTAAGAGGAACTGTGTGCCAGGCAGAGTGACTGTGTGCTGCTCTACAGGGAAGGCTTAAAGCTCCACTTTCTGGGCTTGATTTATTTACATATTTATTTCTGTATTTATTTATTTAAAGCCTACATCCCCTATAGCATTCCCAGCAGTACGTGCCCCAGGGAGCGAGCAGTGCAGGCACACTGATGCTGTAAGGGCTGGTCCTTTCCTTACAGCTGACCGGCCACATCCATGCAGCATAAAAACCCTTTCTTGGCCTTGGTCTCATCTGAGCCCTGTGTGGCCTCTTTAGGACCCATCTTCTGTTTGTTTGGGGTTTTTTTATTTTCAACTGTTGCATGTGTGACTTGGAACTACAGCTTCAAGGGGATTTTCTGAAGGAGAAGAGGAGGTAGAATGGCTTTTTGGAGAGTAAGCTAACATAGAGGGAGACAACAGGCAGAGTCATAGAACCATAGAATGGTATAGGTCAGAAGGGACCTTAAAGATCATCTAGTTCCAATCCCCCTGCCATCAGCAGGGACACCTTCCACTCGACCATTGGCGATTGGACACATTCCACTCGACGATTTGCTCAAAGCCTCGTCCAACCTGGCCTTGAACACTTCCAGGGAGGAGCAGCCACAGCTTCTCTGGGCAACCTGTTCCAGTGTCTGACCACCCTCACAGTGAAGAATTTCTTCCTAATGTCTCATCTAAACCTACCTTCTTCCAGTTTAAAGCCATCACCCCTTTTTCTGTCACTACCTGCCCTTGTCCAAAGTCCCTCCTCAGCCTTCCTGCAGGCTCTTCTCCAGGCTGAACATCCCCAACTCTCTCAGCTTGTCCTCACAGGAGATGTGCTCAAGCCCTCTGATCATCCTTGTGGCTTCCTCTGGACTTGCTCCAGTAGGTCCATGTCCTTAAGTCTTGAGCATGAGTCTTGCTCATGCAGTCTCTAGGGAGCAGCCCTGGAGCAGACCATGCCTCGGTTTCACCCCAGAGGAGCTAGTTTCTCTCACCAGAGATCCCAGAATTGAGTTCACATAAGAGCACTGTTACCAGTCCTGGGACCAGGACGTGAGGGTAAACGGTGGGGCCACATTGTTTGACCATATAGAGACAGGGACTAGTTACATCAGGGATTAGATTGGCAGTGATCATTTACACACAAAGCTATAGAGGATGGCATAGGGTGTTGGGAGGATGTCTTTGCAAGCACGCAAATCTCTGTCTGAGCTTTGCAGTCCAGATTTTTCTGAGCTGAGTCCTGAATCCATCTGCCAGGTACCCCCCTGCTCCCTTACACTGTGTGTGGGCTTTGCTGGGCTGATTGCCAGCAGTTCTGCTGGAGGTTTCCTTTTGGCTGTCACTCCACCGGATGGCCCAGAAGTCCCTTGCCCCGCGGCCTCACACCTTGGACTGCAAAGCTTGTGTCAAAAAGGATAAACCAGAGATGGCCAAAAGCTGGGCAGCAAGATTTCTCCCTCAGTCTGAATTGGGCTATCGTTATTGAAATACTCAATTGTTCTCAGTATGAGGGCCCAGATACGAGAGAAAATCTCATGGTTACAATTAAAAAGGGTATTGAAAACATGGAAGTCCTCTTTAACAGAAAAACCTCCAAACCCTAAGCAGGCTTCTTGATTTTCCTTTGACTTAGGGCAGTGGCTCAGTTGTTTCCATGTAACGAGGACACAGTTACTGAAGTTCTAATGCAGAGAGAAGCCCAGCACAGCAGGTCCAGCGCATCTTTCCCTGGTGCTGGCTCTGAATAGGACAGCAAAAGGGAGACACATGACTCTGATGAGCCCTGATGCTTAGTTGATGGTGAAAATCTGAGGTGTTGGCTTTCAACCTTTTTGGCTTTTGCAATGAGACCTCTTCCTGGCAAGTGCAAGCTTTGAGACAACAGGATTTCATTTTGTTTTTCTCTGAATTTTCACATCCCTTCAAAGTAGCTCGGGGTGGGCACAAGCCGCACGCTCAAAAGCAGTGATCAAAGCTGTTTCAGTAATCAAGTATAGTGGTATCTTTAATTCCACAATACCTGTCCAGGCTGAGTTCTGAAGTGAGTGAGGGAGGGAGCAGAGTTTTCAGAAACAAATGCATTTTGATTCTTATTTTTGCAATGGTCTAAGATACCAAGAAAAGCAATTTCACTATCTGCAGGTGTACGTAAGAGAGGTTTCCGGACAAATGTTGCTAATACTGGCCACTAGCTGGCATTATCGATACATCCCAGTACATGGAGGTGGTGCAATAAACACCTGGGAAGGCAGCGCTGGAGGAGCTGAGCCATCCTCCTCCCTGCTCACCTGGCAGCCTTCCCCAGCTCTGTAGTCTGGTGGCTTGTGCTGCCGTACAGCTCGGCCAGAGCAAGCTGAAACCACCTGAACACCACAGCCCTGCTGTGCCTTCCCAGTTGACCCTGCTTTTCTCCAGTTTGTTGCTGTCTGTACAGGTTTCCCGTCAGCAGAAGAGGTGACAAGTGCTTTTGGTCACCACCCTGCCCAGGAGGAACTTTCTTAGGCTGAAGACACCTCATGGGTTTTGGGTCACCACAGATGTTACATAGTGTTTAGGCCAAAATCCAAATGCTCGAGGTCTGCAGCATTAATAATTACAATTTGTAGATGTAGCAATAATTTACCAGTAACTTGCATGGAAGCGCTTTGAGAGTACAAGGCTGCTGGGAGCCAGCTCATCTTGTGCAACCGATGGGTGTGTGTATTTTTGAAAGAGCCTTTTGTTACAGAGCTTGGTGGAATTAGACTTGTCTTAATCTGCTTTGACTAGGAGTAGATTTATGCCAGAAGACCTGATAAATAAGATGTTGCTGACGAAACAAGTGTGAGCTGAGGTATCAGAGTGTTGCCCGGAGTGGATTTTGGTTGGTAAAATGAGAATAAGTCAGCAGTTCAGCCTTCAGTAGAGCAGAAACTTAGGCATAGAAGAGGAAAAGAAATTCCACACCCTCTTTAAGACAAAAAAACTCATTAAATTATTTTATAGAATAGTTTTCATTCATAGGCAGAGACTAATCTTCAATTAAATCCATTCCAAAATCGTTACTGAATAGTAAGAATAAAGGTGCTGCCTGTCCCTGCCTGCGTGTAGTTTAGGGACCTTCCACAACACAGTAGCACTACAGTGAGAGAAATCAATTTTTGGTTTGAAATCTACTTTTAATCTTGACATTTTTAAGGGAACTACAGACAACTATGGTAGCAAATCTAATTTTTTGGGTTACAGACTCTCAGATTCACATTGCCGTTTGCTCGTTAAAAGACAAGATCCATTTGCTGCTGTCGCTGGAGACCCTCCTGGCCAGCTTCAAATGATGTGCTTGCCTGACTACATGGCACCAAAGGTGGATCAGTTGCATCTGCTTTGGGAAAGCTGGGGTTTGGGTCCTCCCATCAGCCACAGTGGGGGCAAAGTGTGTTTGTGGGGCTAAAGCATCTCTGACCAGCAAGTGCTTTTCAACAGGGAAACACTTAAAAGTGTCTGCCTAAGGCTAAAGTATCGTAACTGCGATCTAAGGTTTGAAGAACAACAGAGAACCATCTCCTTATGTGTTTAAAACATATGGTCTGATTTCACAAATCCTCACTTGCATAAAGAAGTTCGTTAAATGAGTGAGAAGGTGCACTTGGGAGATAGCTGCTGATTAGGGAGCAAGTGAGTTTTTACCTTTATGAGACTGTGCTATTTCTGGCACTGCTTGGCATCTGATTTCATTTTATGGGTTACATTTGCAAATTTTACTGTGATGGCATAAATTCAATCTATGGCGTAAGCCAGCAGTCTTTGGAGTAGAAAACTGCCTAGCTAATTCCCAGTGAAACCCTTCCTTCACCTGACAGTAGAAGAAATATTTGAATATTATAAAGCAATTCCCTCCTGCCTCCTCATGGGCTGATTAATATAATTTCATGTTGCACCTGTCCCATGTTTTTTTAATGCAATTAAAACATGTATAATAATCTAAATTATAGACCTCCAATTTGCATAATATACTTTAGAAATACCGTGTTGTTTTACTACATATTTTTTGGGGCAGTTGCGGTGCTAAAAACATCCTAATCACAACCTCATGGACAAAAAAACCCGCACGCTCGGATTTTAGAAGATGGTGACCTCAGTGGAAACCAGGAAAGCAGAAATATTTGTTTGAAACGTAGAAATCTGAAATTCTCCCCTATGAATATTGGTAGTAATTCAGTAGTGTTGTTAACAGTAATCACAGGCACGTGGTTTCGCCCACTTTTCGTTTTGGCATTCTATTGCTTACCCACTTCTCTCTGCCGGCCTCGACCGAGAGGCTTTGCCACCGCAGTATGGTGCAACCAAAAACCAAAGTAACTTGTGTCTGCCCCCTGCC
>NW_010339634.1:0-813 GCF_000700745.2 Antrostomus carolinensis | reverse complement strand
GGGAAAGAGGTGACTCATCTTTGTCGTGAGTAACAGCTCACGTTCTCCTTCTCTCTGGATGCTGCCTGCTTGACACGCACGACCAAAATTCCCCATCCTCCCAAGCCTGTGTCCCCGGAGCCCCAGCCTGGCAGGAGCAGGGTGAACGCTCCTGCACCGCCATGCCTGGGGAGGGGTACCTGCACAGGTGGGGATGTCAGCCTGCATCAGCAGTGGTGGGGGGCCGAGGGCGATGCTCGTGGTTTCCAAATCTGCAGCTGCAGAAAAGGATGGAAAATTGGGGTTTGATGAATTGTGAGCAGGGGCTGCAAAAGCTGTGGGAGGCCTCCAGGGATGACTTTGGAGCTTGGGATGTGAGGTAGCATCTCATCTCATCTCATCCCCACCCCATCCCTGTCATCCCCATCCTGCCCCATCCCATCCCCATCATTCCCATCTTACCTCAACCCCATCCCTCTGCTCCAGAATCACAGAATGGTTTGGGTTGGAAGGGACCTTTAAAGCTCATCTAGTCCAACCCCCCTGCAGTGAGCAGGGGCATCTTCCACTAAATCAGGTTGCTCAGAGCCCCATCCAGCCTGACCTTGAATGTTTCCAGGGATGGGGCTTCTACCACCTCTCTGGTCAGCCTGTGCCAGTGTTTCACCACCCTGATTGTAAAATATTTCCTCCTTATATCTAGTCTAAGTCTCCCCTCTTTTAACTTAAACCCGTTACCCCTTGTCCTATCGCTACAGTCCCTATGAAAAAGTCTGTCCCCATAGTTCTTGTAGCCCTCCTTTAAGCATTGAAAGGCTGCTAGAAGGTCTCCCT
>NW_010339633.1:331-883 GCF_000700745.2 Antrostomus carolinensis | reverse complement strand
CAACAAGGAGAGGTTTTCCCGAAATTAATTAAAACTTTTTTTTTTTTTCCCATTTGAAGTTTAATGTAAGGGAGTAGATAAATGTTCGTGCTGTTTCTTGAAAACCTGTGGGATCCACTCTCAATAAAGCTAAAATCTATTAGCATTCTGTATGCATCTGCAGCATAAATTTCATTTGAATTTCAAATTTAATAAACCAGGAGGTTTTTAATCATCCCTGGTTTTATTTGTTTGATATTAACATGCTTATTGACCGGGTCTGTTGACCAGTTTGATCATTACAGGACAGCAAAAAGTTAATTAAAACGACCACAGCTCCTTAATCATATCATCTGTCTCATCCATGTCGCTCCCTTTATTACAGCCTATGATGGATAGTCTCCCAGATTAATTTCTCTGTTTCTTCGATTTGGACAACAGCTTTTGGGACCTAATTTACATCCCGGGAACAACTTGCTCAAGTCTACCTAGCATCTTGTGTCTACGATATACGTTAGCAATCTCGGAACTTTAGCCACAAGGATAGCTCTCGCTAACCTTTCCGGGGGGGGG
>NW_010339633.1:0-308 GCF_000700745.2 Antrostomus carolinensis | reverse complement strand
GTCGGGGGGGGGGGGAGGGAGGGTGGTCCTCGGAGAAAACCCCGGCCCCTCGCGCTGCGGCCGGCGAGCAGAGAGAGAGATGGACTGACGGCTCTTCCAGGGGTCCTTGTCTACAGAAAGCTCTGCCGGGGTCTGTACGGAGGGTTTTCTTTGAGGAAACAGAGGTCTATGATGTGTGAAAAGGCAAAGCTGGAAAGATTACACTGCCTGCTGACCACGCCGTGTGTTGGGTGTCAGTATTAGCGAGGGAGAACATTTCATGCCTCCCTTGCGCCAATTTACGGGCACACCCGTTAGAGCCCGACGCA
>NW_010339632.1:2430-3015 GCF_000700745.2 Antrostomus carolinensis | reverse complement strand
AGATTCTCTGGAATTTATAGATTTTACACAGTGTGTCTAAACCACACAGACACAGCCCCAGGGATGCCCTGGAAATGAAAAATCAACCTCACACTCACTTTTTGTGACAGATGGACATTTGGGAAGTTATTCATATTTTTATTGTGGATTTTTTTATTTTTTTCTTTTGTTGGTTGGGGTTTTTATTTTCTTTTTTCTTTCTTTTTTCTTTTTTTTTTTCCTTTTTTTTAGACTTTTCTCTTTTCCCCTCTTTTTTTCTCTCTTTTTTCTTTTATTTTTTTTTTTTTTAATTAAAGATATTTAAGTTAAAAACCCTGATCCCCAGTGAGCTGGCTCCAAAAGCACCTCAGTGCTGTGTCACTCCAGCGCTGCCAATACCAGTTCAGATCTCCCCAGCACCTCCCAGTACAGCAGATGCCAACTGGTACTTCAGGAAATAGACCCAGATGCATTAAGAATCTTTTTTACTACTTTGGGTGTAGGTTTGTTTGGGTTTTTATCTTAACTAAAAGGCAGGTACTGGTTACTCCTTGTAGTAAGAGAGTGAGTAAGGAGAGAGGAGGACTCTGAGCCCGGAAAGGAGAG
>NW_010339632.1:0-2413 GCF_000700745.2 Antrostomus carolinensis | reverse complement strand
AGCAGGAATTGCTGGATGTGACGGGAAGCGCGGCAGAAAGGGAGGTCAACTGAGCACAGGAGGGAAATGAGGATGAAAAGAGGAAAAATGGAATTTTAGCCTGGTCAGTAAAATATGTATAAAGTGGCACCAGGCAGGTTGAGGAGGTGGTGGTCAGAAAATTAATGTTTCCCTTCAAAATGATATTTGGGGACTTCCAGGAGAGGTGACCCGTCACAGCCACCACAAATATTCTTGGATTTTAGCTCAAAAATACAACTGTAATCACCGGGGGATGGATCCCAACTCCCCCATCTACATCCTGCTTTAGTTCTGGTTTCATAATTGTGTACAGGATCTGGTTTAATATCCAGGCATCCACTGGTTTTAATTCCCATGGACTCTGCAGCCAGGCTTTTGTCTGGAAGCTGTAAGTGAAAGATGCCACACATCTACCACCACTTGTGATGTTGTGTCATCACTTAGAGAAGTCATGACAAAAAGCCACCACCTTTGAGGTGAAAAGGTCAGAAATATGTTGTTGGAGTTCCTGCCACCCCAAAATAGATGAGCACCTGTGTCTTGTAATTATGTCACCTCTATTTACTGGATATTCACTGTATTTACTCCACTCTGCTCCATGCTGGGTCCTCATCCTGGATCCCCAGTAGATGACATGGCCCAGGGAGGATGCTCTGGGCTCAGAAACTCACATTTTAAATCTCTTTTTTTACCCATATTAACTTGCAAAAAGTCCCAGACTGACAGACACACCCTGCAGGTGAGCTGTGCTCTTTGGGTTTAGAAAAAATACTATTTAGGGGTGGGTGGTGCAGGATCATCTCCATATCCCAATGATATGGAGCACCCTGTTCTCCTCCACCATCAGAGCACCCTGCAGCTTGTTTTGTTAAAATGAAATAATGTTATTTGTTAAAAATGTTTTAAACCACAAGGATGATGGAGTCCAACTCCTGTCCCTGCACAGGACAATCCCAACATTCACACGATGGCCCTGAGGGCCTTGGCCAAATGCTGCTGGAATCTTGTCAGGCTTGGTGCCATGAGCACCTCCCTGGGGAGCCTGTTCCAGTGCTCCACCACCCTCTGCCTCAAGAACCTTTTCCTCATGGCCAACCTCACCCTCCCCTGACACATCTTCCTGCCATTCCCTCTGCTCCTGGCATTCGTTGGTGGCCAGAGAGAAGAGATCAGCGCCTGCCCCTCCTCTGCCCCTTGGGAGGAAGTTCTAGACCCCCATGAGATCTCCTCTCAGTCTCCTCTTCTCCAGGTTGAACAAGTGACTTCCTCTCCTCACACAGCTTCCCATTTGCCCAGATGGGAGCTGGGGTCACCAGTACCATTCAGCACATCCCAACTGGTGAGGGACTCATTAGCATCACCAGACAAGACAACGCTGAAAAGGGTGATGAATTTAGCAGGGTACCAAGTAGCAAATGGAAAGCTGAGTCATTAAATCCTGGCTGTAAAAGGCAATTAATTAATTATGTAACAACCCCATCAACAGTGGAGGGTACGACTGGTAAATCCCATCATCAAAGTGCACCTGGACCCATGGCTGCAGCCAGGTAGGGGGTGAGTTGGCACCAGGGATGGTAAAAATCACCCAAGACCTTTGTCTGTAGCAACCTGATCACCAGCAGGACAAATATATTTGTGCTGATTTATTATTCTGGAAGAAATAAAAGGAAATAAAAGGACTTTAACTAATTCAGTCCTTGGAGAATTGGCCAGTGACATAATCTGTCTGGTATCAGTTACCTCTGGTGTCTCTTCCTGGAGGTACCCACAGCCCTGGGGCCATCAACAGACACTTCAGATGGATTGATTTATTTATTTATCTATCTATCTATTTACCTATTTATTTTTGGTTGATTTCTGTGGCACTGAGGACATCACCCACCTCCAGCCCATCTCCACAGCCCTGTTCCACGTCCATGCCTGAGCTCAGCATCCCCTTCCCCATGGTGTTTTGGGGGAAGATGCTTCACAACAGCAGCCGTGGTGCCCGGTGTGGCAGAGATTTCTTCTCTCAACAGCAAAACCATGATATATTTTCCTCCTGACTTCCAGAATTTAAATGTCATGTGGCTGAATTAATAACCCCAACCTGTGCCAAAAGCCGGGGCTGGCTTGGTGGTGGGGAGGACACAACAAATCTGCTGGACCCACACATCTCATTTCCCAACATGAAATATTTATCATTTTACATCCAGACCCCACCAGTATGTGGGTTGCCAAAAAGGGTCCCACCAAAGCCCAACTGCGTGGTGGCCACAGGACCACCCCCAGGCCTGAGAAGTGGACTCAGGGATGGCCACGCTGGGACTTTTCCCGTTGGCTGTGCCGCCTCCGAGGCTGACACAGTTATTTACAGCATGTAAAGGCCACGATTAAAAATAGCCAAGTTCCA
>NW_010339631.1:785-1055 GCF_000700745.2 Antrostomus carolinensis | reverse complement strand
GCATTTGTGCTTGAGGTTGTGGGTGAGGACGTGCATGGCCAGGGCGGGCATGGAGACGTAAGCCTTGCCGCAGGTGGGGCATTTCCTCGCCATCTTGCTGTCCAGGCTGCGGTGGGTCTGCTTGTGCCGGCTGAGGTTGGAGGAGGTGGCGTAGGTCTTGCCGCACTCGGGGCAGGAGTGACGGTGGCTGCCGCGGCGTTGGCTCTCGCTGCGCCGACGCGAACGCCCGTCCGTGATGAAGAAGGCGTCCATGGAGTAGCTGTCCGTCAC
>NW_010339631.1:407-662 GCF_000700745.2 Antrostomus carolinensis | reverse complement strand
TCTTGTCGGTGTCATAGCCAGCGGGTGCCAGGCAGTGCTGGAGGTACCCTGCAGGGACGACACAGCGGGGTCACTGTCCCTCCAGGCCAATCCCATTGGGGACAGGGGGAAACCACGAGCCAAAAATGCCCATTGGGATTGCAGACCTGGGGCTGTTCCCTCTACACCAGTTCCTGTACCCCACTCAGCCCCAGGGGCTGCCCCTGAGCACCGGAGCTGCCTCATCACACAGGGGCTGAGTCCTGGCTCCTGTCC
>NW_010339631.1:0-297 GCF_000700745.2 Antrostomus carolinensis | reverse complement strand
AAGCGCCGGTAATGAGCTCTGCTCCGTCCACCTCCAGAACCCCGGGGCAGCTGGGGCGAGGGGGAAGGGGCAAGTACAGAAGGGGCTGGGAACAGCCCCCCCATGTCCCCCTGTCCCCCATAGCTGCTGTTACCCAGGGATGGGGCAGCACTTGGAGGCTGGTGGCACCAGGGCCCTGGGGTCCCCACCAAGGAGAGGGACTCACAACCTCCCAGACACAGAGCAGGGCTTGGGTGATGCTGCTGTAGTGTCACCCTCGTGTGACATTGTCACAGGTCAGCTCACAGCCTGGCAATG
>NW_010339630.1:16014-19491 GCF_000700745.2 Antrostomus carolinensis | reverse complement strand
GGCGGGCGGGCCCGGGGCTGGGAAGCAGCGTTGCTGGCGGGATGCTGTTGCCCTGTCAGGATGATTTGCCTGGGGCGTGCAGTACCGCGGCCCGCTGCTGTCAGTGCTGGAGGGGGTAACGCTGGTGTCACTGTGGCTGTGGAAGTGTCTGGAGCAGCCTAGAAGGTAGAAAATCCTCTCCTGAGGGTATGCTGCTTTCTTTGCTATGACAAAACCAGTAATTCCCTGCTCAGAAGAAGGAGTTTGTCCCAATAAATGATATTTTCCACAGTTGTTCAGGATTTTCTGCTTTGTCCTTTCGATACCTGGTGCCAGCTGCTGTTGGAGGTAGATATCCGCATTTCATAGCGATGGGTATATTGCAGCATACCTGTATGGCATCCTCGTTTGCACAAGCAGAGATTGGAGAGAATTTAATTTGAAAGTAGTCTGCACTCGTGTCTGTCCAATGGATAGCTTAACTGGAAGAACAAAAGTCAGAACCTGTATTTACCTTTAATAGGAAACAGATGTTTTTGAAAGCATGTATGCAGCTATACCTGTTCCAAATTTGTCTGTGCTTTCTGATCATACCAGGGAGCTGGATGGATGCGTAGAGGAGGAAAGGTTATCCTGCTTTACATTAGATTGAAAATAGTGTGATAACAACGTAGCCCTTCCACTTAGGCCTTTGTTGGATGTGTATTTAAGTATACAGTCCAGCTAACTACAAAGATAGAGCTTGGAAAAAAGATCTGGATAGATTTTTCTATTCAGTAATCATTTCATTTTCTATGCTTTGGCCTGTGTGTAGATTCTGAGTGCTGGTTAAAGCAAACTTTGCCAAACTGTATTATAACGCTGTGCTGTGTGTGCAGCAGTGGGTGTATATCAGCAGTTCCTTTAGAAAAACAAAGTTCTGTAGAAATCACTGTGGTTTTTACTCTATTAAAGTTACCAGGTGACTTTAACATAGTAGTGTGATGCTTTAGACAGTGAAACAATATGTACTGATTTCCTCTAAACAAAGCTCTCTCGTGGCTCGGTAATTCAGCAATTCTTCATTCTTGATCTGTAGGCTTTGGAATTTCTCGTCAATGTCTGTTGCAGATTGTCCTTTGACTGTTTCATGTAGCAGTACTAAAGGACTAGTGTTCTGTTTTATTGGTTATATTCCCTTGCCTTTGCTTTTCGCAGATACCGTAGGCTCCCCAAGTACTCTTTTCCCGCGATCTCTGCCTAACTCTTCTAGAGCAGCATTTTTTGGTGTGACTGGTGTCACTGATGTTGGTGCAGCAACTCGAAGAGCATAGATTGTACTCGATGTGGGTAACAGTTGCAGAAATAGGTCCTAAATTCAGGATGTCTTCAAAGCAGATGCAGTTGGCAGTGGCTTGGGTTCTAAGGGCTTCTGTGTGCAAGTGTGGTAAGGGGCATTTGGCTGCTATCAAGTTAATTTTTTTTATTTTTAATTTTTTTTTCCCCACGAGGCAAAAGAAATAGGGAAAATCATACTATGACTGCAAGTCAGACTGTTTTGAAGATCGGCTGTATTACTAAGAATCTGTGTAAGCAAAGTCACGAGGACTGTGAATGTCATAGAATCCCAGACTGGTTTGGGTTGGAAGGGACCTTAAAGCTCATCCAGTTCCAACCCCCCTGCCAGCAGCAGGGACACCTTCCACTAGACCAGGTTGCTCAAAGCCTCATCCAGCCTGGCCTTCAACACTTCCAGGGAGGAGCAGCCACAGCTTCTCTGGGCAACCTGGGCCAGTGTCTGACCACCCTCACAGTGAAGAACTTCTTCCTAATATCTCATCTAAACCTGCCCTCTTCCAGCTTAAACCCATTTCCCCTTGTTTTGTCATTAACTGCCCTTATGAAAAGTCCCTCCCCAGCCTTCCTGGAGCCCCTTCAGGTACTGGGAGGCCGCTATAAGATCTCCCCGGAGCCTTCTCTTCTCCAGGCTGAACAGCCCCAACTCTCTCAGCCTGTCCTCACAGCAGAGCTGCTCCAGCCCTCGCATCATCCTCGTGGCCTCCCCTGGACTTGTTCTAACTGCTCACTGTTCTTCTAGTCTCTCAACTGATGCTGTGTATTGCACGTAGTTTTCTAGACATTTGTTGCAAAATCCATTAATAAACTATTGCTTACATTTTGTATATATGCAGTTTGCATTCCTTCAGTTGTAAACAGACTTTCTGAGTTATTTTTACAGTTACAGAGAATGCTGGAACCTGAGTCACTTCCACAGAGTCGGTTTATGAAGTGAAATTTCCGTAATCATGGAATTGTTGTCGCGTCTGGTGCTGTGGACCTATCTGTATCTTGTAGGTGCAGTACCCACTTGCTGCAAGCTTTTTATTGAACATTTACAGCTTTGATTGGTTTTCTGAAAGAGCTTTGCTTCCCTGGAACTGAAGTTCAAAGAGACTAATGCTTTCCTTTAACATTTGACAGGCTAGAAGAATGTTTGAGGGAGAAATGGCAAGTTTGGAAGCCATCTTGAAAACACAGACAATAAAAGTGCCTAAACCCATCAAAGTTATAGACCTGCCTGGGGGCAGTACTCTGTTTGTGATGGAACACTTGGAAATGAGAGGCTTAAACAGGTAAAACACAGAATTCTCCTTGCTTTCTTTCAGCCAGAAATTTTGACTGTTAAGAAAATTAAGTAACTTGTTTTCAGAAGGGAAACTGTTTTTTTGGTGAAGCAAGTCAAGATACATTTGGGAAGTTACACAGCTGAGAGCTGTATAAAATACTTCATAATGCTTCACCTAGCAAATAGGTCATACATCAAGAAGAGAGCATGGCTTTTCTTTAGTTTTGGGTTTGTTTGGTGTTTTTTTTGTGAATAATTAGTGATTTTTACGTTCAGGTTCCTTTTTACAGTCAGAAAATTACATACCTGGTCCCCTGTTCTGTGTACTTGCTGTTGGTATAAGAACCAGTGTTTTAATATTGCTTGTCATGATTATGCAAAGGCACTTTCCTAAATTAATGCATCCTGATTTCAGTAGTTTTGCAACTCTCACTTTGACTCTGACAGTTTCAAACTTTTGTCCCTCCTCTGTGGCAAACGCTTAAGTTAAATACTGTGTCTGGTTCCATTAGGGAGGTGGCATGACCAGTTTCTCATTCCAATCTCAGAAATTCTGCAGCCAGATGAAAGTCTTATCCCTCATCCTGCTCATGTGCAGAATTTCTAAATCATTAAGAGCCCCCAGTGAGCTCCAAGAGAAACTCCGTTGTGTTTGGAGTGACTGAGATGAAAAGTGTGCAAATGCAATGTTTGACATACAGATTTCAGGGGATAGCTACCAGATGTGTTAACAGGAACAAAATGAAGGCATAACTTTGCCTTAAGTGACAGTGCCTTGAGAACAGAGAAAGATATGAGAGGTCAAAGACAGGACAAGGAACATACTTTTGTTAGTATGGGAGGCAGCTGACTGTGAGAGTTGTTTGTAATTCCTGCAAGACTTTTCTGAACTG
>NW_010339630.1:0-15808 GCF_000700745.2 Antrostomus carolinensis | reverse complement strand
AAAAAAAAAAAACCCACCCCACAACTTTTCTTACAGATGTCTTACTGAAAGTTCGTATGGAAGTGATTTCAGACAAATTAGAATTTATAGTTTCTCATTGTTAATAAGTTTATGATTGCTGTTCACTTCCCATAGTGTTGTCAGAAACAAACATTTATGTTAATATGTAACCTTTATGGGAAGAGGAGGTGTTTATGACTGGGATATTTTGCAAACATACTTCGTTCGAGATGCAGAACTTGGTTTACTTGCTTGATAAATCTTTAAAATTAATTACTGGAATATCACGAACTGGATTCATTCACATGTCAGTGTCACTAAGAATACTTTTGTTTCTTAGACATTCAGCAAAGCTTGGAACACAACTGGCTGATCTCCACCTTCATAACCAGCAACTTGGAGAGAAGCTGAAGAAAGAAGAGAGCACAGTTGGTACAGTACACAGCTGTTTGCAAATTTAACCTAGTTAATCTACAAAATAGTTAAAATATTTTTTGTTATTTCAGGATAAGTTTATCTTCTTCCACTAAAGATATTATGAAAATAGATTTGGATGAAACACCCAGGCAGGAGGTCTTATTTTTGCTTTTGTTTGCTTTATTTGAATATCTGTAAGCAACATGTTTAGTCAATTTGGGACACTTGGGTAACCAGAGTTTCTGCAAGGACGTGGTATCAGAGGAGATCTGCTATCTCCAAATACGATTAAACCAACAGCAACACCATTGTGACAGAAAGAATTAAGGTGCAATTTTTTTATTATTCTCAGTGGAAGCAGCATTGTACCCTTGCATGGTTTTTAAGGTCCTTTTGCATTGTAGATACTTAGAATCTTGACATTAGTGTTGGATTTTTGTCTTTGGTTTGAAAGGTAAAGGTCAAGGGCAAATGGAAGTCCAGTTTGTGGATCAGTTTGGCTTTCATACAGTTACCTGCTGTGGCTATCTTCCACAGGTACGTTGTACTTCCTCAGACTGATAGAATTTTAAGTTTATTTTATGATTTTCCTTTCAGTGACACAAAAGGACAAAGTTATAAATGAAATAAATGAATTTATTTCTGTGGTGTCATAAAAAGGAAAAACTTTGTTCAGCCTTCTAAGGAAAGCAGTGCTTTGGCCAGCGATTCCAGCTGCATAGGACCTTCATAGCTCTCCAATGTCTTGGTTTTATCACTTAGAGAAAATTATTTATTCCCCTAATTCAGTGTTTCAAGATAACAGTCTATTAAATGGTAGCATTTACTGGATGGTATCAGCACAAAGGCTATGTAATCCTCCAAAGCTTTATTTGAAAAAGAAGAAATTCTGTCTTGGGTGGTGTAGAACTAACATCTGCAATCCTGTTCCTTCAGGTGAATGACTGGCAGAATGACTGGGTGACTTTCTTCGCCAGGCAAAGAATCCAGCCCCAGATGGACATGATCGAAAAAAATTCAGGAGACAGAGAAGCAAGAGAACTTTGGGCACAACTTCAAGTAGGATAAGTTCTCTCAGTTCTCATTATAGTGATAGGCATCAGTTGTTTAGATTTGCTTTTCTTAAAACAGAGTTTCTGTTTGTGTGCTCCAGGTTCTGTTGGTAAGAGACTACAACTTTTAGGGATTAAAATGCCCTTTATTCTAAGGTAAAATGGCATTTGCCACATCACCCTGTGTTCATATTCCAAAATGGATATGTGCCAAATAGCACTTTGCCTGACTATTTGGGAAATACTAGATCAAGTTCACATTTCTCATTCCCTGTAACATGTTCATGATGAGAAATATATGTAAGTGTTATACTGGGGAGACACTGGAACAGGTTGCCCAAGGAAGTTGTGGATGCCCCCTCCCTGGAAGTGTTCAAGGCCAGGTTGGATGAGGCTTTGAGCAACCTGGTCTAGTGGAAGGTGTCCCTGCTGATGGCATGGGGGTTGGGACTGGATGAGCTTTAAGGTCCCTTCCAACCCAAACCAGTCTGGGATTCCTTGTTTGCTGTTCTGCACATTATCTGTTCATTTAAGGTTTGCATCTGATTAAGTGACTGTGGTATTAGCTATTTGGGTACTACTTTGTAGAAATCTCTTCAAGGTTGGTGAGAGATTCCTGAGCTTTCTAGTGGTACAGAGTGGGGGGTTGTGGTGGTGGGTGTTAGTATTAAAGCTGGTCAATATTGCCGCACTGAACGCTGTTTAAAGGATTTTATTTTCTTAGTGCTAAAGTACATTTAGGTGACTATTGTTCAGCTGCTGCCTTTGTGAAAAATAGAAGTCCTCTTTATTTTCTCAGCATCTTTATTGACTAGGTCCTATGTTGTTTTGAGTTATTTTCTTTTTTTTAATGGACTTGTAAGAAGTTTCAATCCCTGCACATATGCAGATAAAACTCTGTCACAATTCACATTAACACGTAGTATTTGCACATCTTGCTTTTTTTCCCCCTGCAGTTGAAGATACCCAGTTTGTTCTGTGGCGTAGAAATTGTTCCTGCTCTCCTGCATGGAGATCTCTGGGGAGGAAATGTAGCTGAGGATGATTCTGGTCCAGTTATCTTCGATCCGGCTTCTTTCTACGGCCATTCAGAGTACGAGCTTGCAATAGCTGGGATGTTTGGTGGCTTCAGCAGTTCTTTTTACTCTGCTTACCATAGTAAAATTCCTAAAGCTGCAGGGTTTGAGAAGCGCCTAAAGCTTTATCAGCTTTTTCACTACATGAACCATTGGAACCATTTTGGCACAGGGTACAGAGGGTCTTCTGTGAACATTATGAGAAACCTCATAAAGTGACTTTCTGCTTAAGCAGAATGCTTCCTGTGTTCCTTGGCAAACCCCATCCTTGGTGGTGCGACTACAGGAGTAGTAATGTTAAAAAAAGCAACTAGACCCCTCCCTTGTTGCACAGCTAAAGACCTAGAATCAGTGAGTCCTCCTGAATACCAAGTGTAACATCATCATGCCTCTTTAAAATGGCTGGGAGTACCTTTATGAGAGAAGTATCTAAGGAAGGGGTTTATTCAGTGGCACAGAAGATCGTTTGGTGTCAAGAAAGCATTGTATGCTTGAGACTAGGCAAGTTAATACAGGTCAGACACTCAAGTGTAAATTATGTGGGCAAAGTTCTTTCTTAGGCACCAGTTGTACTTCAGAGTAAAGAAATACCAGGGTTTGCACTTGCACCCTAGTGGACAACATTAGAGAAGTGTTTATGGAGTGGAAAATTGCTGTTCTCAGTTACTGAGGAGATGGTTAAAAAAGTTGCTCATTGCTTTTTGCTGTCCTCTCTGCACCTTTATGATAGATTGCTCAGGCTTTTTCAGCTCTTAATGTCCAGTTCTGTGCATGAAAACAATTTTAACAAAATATTTTGAAAGTCAGCAAGAAAATTCTGTAATGGGAACTACGGAAAATGGTTTGGACTTGCTGTTCATTATAATAATGTGGCTCTACTGGATAGAGACTGCTTCCTGTTCTGTTACAAAGCTGGCATCTGCATTTTGGTGCCTGGTGGTGTTTTTGTAAGCTGCTCTGTGCTTGCTGCTCAGTGGGCTCTTACCTACAGCAATTTTGTTTAACCAGAACTAGCTTGCTCTTCTGTTTTGGATTCTGCTGTTGTCCAGTAGTGTGCATTCTTAAAGGCCTTTTCAGGTAGGACTCCTTACACGTAGGCATCCTGTGAAGATGTGCTCTCACTGGTACAAACAGAAGATGTACGTCTTGACTGTTGTCACTGCCCACAGAATAATGCCATGTGGGCAGGGTATAGCCTTCACATACATTTTCTGTATTTTAGAATACATAAGCTAATATTTTTCTTCAGTCCCAACTAAGTGCACGTTGTAGCTCTTGGGATAAGAGACATGAAACCAAAGGAAGTTCAAATGTAACTTCCAGAGCAGCAGCTTTTCACCCCTGTCAGAAGTTCTTTGAGGGCAGCTTTGCAGACTGGCTGTTTCTTGTACCTACAGACAATAATACTAAAATTGTGCTCTCTTTAATTAGGCTGGTAATGATATTTCAGTGCAAGCATCCCAGGTAGGTGAGAGGTGCATGATTCCTAACATGCATTTTGAATGTTTGGGAATGACTTTAATTAACTAAAAATGTTTTTCACTGGACTTTGGCAGATTACTGAGGTTTTTTTAGTTGCTGGTTTTGCAGTTATAAGAATTGGAAGCAAGTTCAGAGAAGACTATCACTTCGTATAACTTTCCCTCCTTAATTCTACTACTCTTCTCCCTGGCTCTTTTAACTTTTGCTACTGAAAGTTTTAAAGCCTTGCTTTTACTTTGACCTTGTTGCTTTAATAAAAAGTTTCCCAGTTGATTATTGTTGTCTCTGTTTTCTGAATTAAAACCTTACAACTTGGGTCCAATCTTGGGGAGCTGTTTGCTCTAACCTGTTAAAGGTTCCTAGTTTATTAGACGATTATGGTCAACAGAAGTGTTGATGGGAACGTGTTTGTGGATTTTAATCTGGAGCAGTGTGTCACTGAAGAAAACTTCTCTGGTGTTGGGTTATGTTATCATTTGAGGTCCTGTCTGTGCCTTTAAACTTCATGTATTTTACCAGCTGTTTAGATGTTGATGAAATGTTAAGTCCGTGCCTATAGTCTTGTGTGATTCACCTGAACTTAACAGCGCTTAGTGCATCTGGTTGAAGAAATGCTGTGGAACTGGAATTTAGCCAGCAGTCAGTCTGGTGAGATCCCTTAACTGTTTGTTTTGACATGCTTTCACAATAAAGCTAGAAGTTAAATTTAACAAGGTCATTCTGTTTACAAATCTTCAACAATTCAACGTTTATTTTGCTAAAATACTTAAGTGCTTTTTATCATTGGAAAGTGGTATGAAGGTGGATTTTGTGTCAGCCATAGACTTGAGTGATAAATGGTGGGTCTTCAAAGATCACCTTTTCCTAATGGAACTGAATCAAAATATTTTGGGGATTGAAGGGAAATTGTGTTGTATGCAAGTTATGTAAATAGAAGCAATTGTATTTAGAATTTTAATTTAAGGGATATTATGCTCACTTTTTCAAAGCTATTTTTGTGCTACAATGAAAAATGGAATGGGTGTAAAGAGGAATACAAATGGAACATAACAGCAAGCTCTACTGCACCCTGAATCCCTTAGTTTTGAGTCTTACAGCCAGCAGTTGAATCAGGGGCTGGAGAAGGGGCTGGAATCTCTTCTGAAGCCAGGCTGCTGGTGAACCCTTAAGCAAGAAATTGCTGCAGTTCTAGAAGGTAATTTTTTTTTTCATGTGTAGAATAGTTCTGCACTGCTCTTGGAATTCTCTGCTTTGATCATTTTGTTGCATTATGTGTTCCAGGCATGTGTTTGTTCTTCTTTAGGTTTATACTATGAGAGAAAGAGATCATGTGTCCTGCTTTTCTTTCTGGTATATTCCTCCCTCCTTGCTCCCTCCATGTGTTCTAAATCTGGCAAGCATGTTTCCTTGTACCCATGCTCTTACTCTGTATTTCCTGGGTCTGTATCATCATTTCGTTGAATTTCCATTCCTGTTTGGACAAGGAAAATGGTAATAGAACCACTGAATTTTTCTTAAATATACAGTGTGCGTGTATTTATATATTGTAAAAAAAATTGTAATATCCTCTCATGATGTTTCTAAGTCTTTTCTCAAGATGAATCATGATACATGTGTGGCATATGCAGACAAAAGCATCTCAAGGTATTTATTTTTAATACTTTGAAAATCAGATCTCTTTGTATCTTTTTTCTTAATTAAAACTAAGGTTTGAAATTAATTCCTTAGGAAATTAATTATTGGATTGGGATGTGCATCATTTTAATAACAACAGCTTCTGCCTTGGAGAGGAGTTAGGGGAAGGGAAACTTGGAAATCTGGTTTCAGTGGTTAGGATTGTAGGAAAATTCAGGTTGGGAGCGACCTCAGGAGATCAGTTAGTGCACTCTGCTGCTTAAAGCAGGATGAGCTATGAGGACAGGCCAGAACTCCAGTCCACACAAAGCAACTACAAGCAGAGAAGAAACCCACCAGCATTTCCACGTATTTCTGGTGGCTGACTTATGGTCAGCAGCGTGATTTAATCCCATCCTTATGGACTGCAACTTTTATTTTTCTTATCTGAAATCACCACCATACAACTCGTGCAGAATTGGTATCGTTGCGTTTAAACCCCCTCTAGTGGGTTGGTGTTAAAATGACGTCTGCCAATGCGATCAGAGGGCTGAGACAAGAGAAACTGCTGCAAACTACAATTACCAGCAGCCCTCAGCACAGCTGAGCGAGGACCCGGGACACACCGCTCAATTTTATTCTCGCAAATATTTCCAAATATTTTTATTTCTCATGTATAGCTATAAAAGACTATGGGAAACAAAGTATTTTGAAACATTATCTTTCTTGCCTGCTGGTGGGGTTTTGGTTTGGTTTGGTTTGTTTTTTGGTGGGTGGCCCTTCCCACCTCATAGCAGAGTGACAGCGACAGAAGGACCCAAACCTTTAATCTTGTTTTGCAGTGGATTTAGCAGAAAGCAGCTGCAGCAACCTGGAAACCACCATGGAGAAAATCCTGAAAGCAGAATTGAAAACCTCTGTTCTGAAGGCATTTGGAGGCTCAGGAGGAGGATACATTAGCCAGGGCCAAGGTTATGAAACAGACAGTGGACGAGTATTTGTTAAAATCAACCACAAACCTCAGGTTAGTGCCAGCAAATATTTAACTACTAATATTGCTGCATGTAGAGAGTTTTTTATTTTCAAAGCACCTGATTGTTAATTTAGGGTTCTGCATTTTCAGACTGACTTTGAATTATTCCAGTTTTTCTTTCAGCTTTCTTTTAAAAGCTGTAGTTATTTTATATCAAGTGTTAATGCAGCAGATTTGGTTAATGCAAAATGAGGTGTCATGCAATGAGATAACCCTCAGCAGCAGTTTTTTTTTAGGAATTGGCATTGCAATATGTAAAAAAAGAGGCCAAGTACAGAGCTGTTATTGTAGTACTCAGAATTTGGAATATTCTAAAGCTGAGTTTGCATTCACTGCATTCTTTTTCATGTTTCTGTTGGGAGCATAGAATAGTGGGAGGGAAGGAGGGAGGGACGAAACATGGTACCAGTGCTAAAACTCATGTATATTCTTTTTAAAGCTACAGAGGTCTCAAACTTCCCTATTGCTTTTTGTATTTCTAGCAGGTAAGAGTCTTGTAATTTTTCAGGCCAAGCTCTTGACTTTTCTATTATTAAATGAACATAGTACTCAGTGGCTTTTTTTAACACCGTGGTGCATCAGAAATTTGCTTTATCAATATCAAAAATACCCTAAAGCCACTGTGAATAACAGCATCTTTACTTCAGAAATGTGGAGTACAGGCTTAATATTTGTACTGTCGTCTCCATCTGCTGGCCACTGACCCACATGGAAAGGAGAACCAGTTTAAGGATTCAATCTTGTACTTTATTTAGAAGTCATCACCTGTGGTTTTGAAGGAGGTCTTGGGTATTATCCTCAGAGATGCTGTTAGGTCTGAGTAGTTTGGTATCTCCATAAGCAGCGGGAAATCCTGGTGAAATGTGATGAATCCTACTACCCTGGAATGAATTTGTGTGTGTGTGGGGGGGTGAAAGTTAAGATTAAGGTACTCAAGTCTCCCTGTGTGGACTGAAACCTTGCTGCAGCTACATTCTTTTATCAGGATGAATTAACTCTTTGTAAACAAGGCCATTTTTTCCAAAGTACTTGTTGCAGACATCCACAGTTTAGTCTGAGGATATTCTTTCTCCTTGTCAGGCTAGAAAAATGTTTGAAGGGGAAATGGCAAGTTTGGAAGCTATTCAGAAAACCAATACTGTGAGAGTGCCTCAGCCTATTAAAGTAATTGACCTTCCTGCAGGAGGAGCAATGTTTGTCATGGAGCACCTAAAGATGAAGCACCTCAACAAGTAAGTCTGTACATCGCTTTTTCTTTTTACTGTGTTTTTAGGCATATTTTCTTATATCTTAGAGTCAGAAAACTTAATGAGAACCTCTCTGTTCTCTCCGAGATAGAGCTTATACCTATCAAGATCTGTGTGTATGCGTACACATTAAAAAAACCCAGATTGTATCTATATGTATGTTTGTGTGTACACACCTTCCCCATATTTTGTTCTTCCCTGACCCTCTACCTGCCATAGAAATGGCCTGCTCTCGCTAGCCTAAAGCTTTCTGTGTTGGCCCACATGTGCTGAGATGCTACTAAAGTGAATGTGATAATGGCTGAGTTTAGCCCATCTTTTCCTCAGGAGATTTTTCATTTGAGTTTCTTTTCCCAGCCTATCAGTTTAATAGATAACAGGAAGTTCCATTTTGTCCATCAGCCAACCTGAACATGGAATTCTGAGTCATAGGCTCCTGAACACAGGCTTTCAGGAGTTACCTGCTTTGTTCTGGGCCTCTACAGGAACATAGTAATGCTTATGCCTCTTCTGCCAGTTGTTTGTCCAGCCTGTTTTTATTGGGACAATAATGGCACTTTCACAGCCTTGACAAAGAGTTCATTCTGATCCATCCCAGTGTTCCTAGGAGAGATTTTTCTAATGTCTAACCTCAGTTCTCCGGGTTGCAATTTTAAACACATTATTTTCTACCCATTCTGGGCACAGAGAATAAATTAAGTTTCCTTCCTTGCAGCTCCCGTTCAGATATCTGTGCAATATTTTAACTGTTTTTTAGTTGTCTGTCTTCTACATTAAGCAACCTCAACACAGTCCTTGCTTCTTTTTAGGCTTACTGTTCTTACTGCTGTTCAGCTGAACTTGAAGTATGAGGCCCAAAAGTAGATACCATGTTCTGTTCTCTGCTTATTAAAGTGGAGCTGATAAGGAGGATTACTTGATCCTCCTGCACTTTGTGCTCCTGTTTATACAGCCTTGTGTTCTGCTTACCTTTCTTGCAAGAACATTGACTTATCTTCATTTTATTATCTGTTACAACTCATTTCTTCAGAGTTGTTGTCTAGTCATGATGAAGGTTCAATATTTGCCAAAAATATACTTGGTCATATTTAATTGAGATTTTTTTTCCCCCCTGTGATATTACGTTCACTTGTCTTGTTTCAGTTTTGTTTTGTTTTTTTTGATCCTGCAGATATTCTTCAAACCTTGGAGAGCAGATAGCAGATCTTCATCTTTATAACCAGAAACTTGGAGAGAAATTGAGAAAGGAGGGAAACACAATTGGTAGAGTAATGATATCATGCACTAAACCAAAAATGAAATAATTCATTTGGCTTGGTACAGTACTGCATTATAACTTTAATTATAATTAAAGTCAATACTGGGACACTGTTTCATGGATATGTCCCTCCTGTCCCTATGCCACACTTCTCAAATGTACATTATATGCATGGGACCTATAATTACTATTATAATTTTTAAACATATCCTGTTAACTTTGACAAAACAAAATTTTAAATTATTTTAAATTCTTCATTTTGTATATACTTGGTTGCGTAAAATTATGCGGATACTTAGATTTAGTAAGTAATAGTGCTAATATTTGATAGGTATAATTTTCAACATTTCGTAAGGCAAACTGAATATTTGGATGAGTTGTCTTTTTTCAGTGTCAGTTAAACCTTTCAGCCTCATGTATCATCAATCTCTTAAAATGCTCTTGACGTTACAGACATCCTCTTTTTGTTTACTGCTGGTTCAGACAATTAACTTATTACAGAATGTGGTTCCAGTTAGTAAACACATAGTTTAAGTTCCCCTTTAAAGATGTTGGGGATGACATTTTTTAACTCAAATATGTAGCAAAATATCTAGCAATTGCTGCTCCTTGAAGACAACTGTAATTCTGCAGCTTAAGGTCGTGATCCAGTTTCTGTTGACCTCAATGAAAATACCTTTCATCATTCCTTGGAAAGTGGATTAAGGTGTAAATGGAAAAAAAAAAAAAAGGAAGCTATATAAAGAATTACTCTTCTTTTAGAGTTGTTAATATTAAAATCTGAACCACCAGTTAGTATTTGTGTCTTTCCCATAACTTCAGGGATGGACCGGGTTTGACTCTTATTGTTAGGCATATTGTAATCCATTATTTTTGAGTGAAGGCTAAATTACTGGCAGGTCACAAATAATCTGTGAATCAAAAGTAAGCCATATTTAATGGCAGCATGTTCAAGTGTCAGAGCAGTGGATTGTGAATCTGTGATCTGGACTCTGTTCCGAAGTGTCTAACACATTTATCCAAAGAAAGTCACTAACTGTGACTAATTGTGCCTCCATTTTCATTCAGTATCTTCACACTTAAGATAGTTCTTTCCATCTTCAGAGAGGGTTGTGACCATGAAGTAAGTGTAACTTATTGCTTAAAATTATTTTCTATGCCTATTTGCTGAAATTTAGTTCTGTGTTTGTAAACTTTACTATGTAAGGGTCTCAAAACTCCCAATAATGATTTTGTTTCTTAGGTAAAGGAGCAGGTCACTCTGAGTCTCAGTATGTGGATAAGTTTGGATTCCATACAGCCACTTGCTGTGGTTATATACCACAGGTATGTTCCAGGCTTCTGAAAGCTGATATGTTCTGTAAACTCCTTATACAAAAGCTTGCTTCATTGGCCTTCAGCTTTATGATCAAAGTTTTGCTTTCATTATTTCATTCTGACTTGTCAGTGAAGGGAATATGATGGCTGTTCAATGTGTGTGGCTTGCTCAGTGCATGGAGCAAGCAGACACAGTGGGTCGAATAAGAATTTGAAATTATGTGGTGGTTATTTAGCTCAGTGATACTTAATAAAATAAGTGTCCCTTCACAAACCATGTGTTGATTTTGTTTTTTCTGAACCCCTACTATATGGATGTCCAGTGGCAAAATCCACTGCTTTTTAGAGGGCCTCATCATGTAAGACACTGGAAAGGGCTCTCCAGAGACAAAGCAGTCATTTGTGGGCTCTGCACATGGTAGAATTTCGTGCTAAGATTTAACTGAATGAACTTTCAATATCTCAGACTCTTTGCTAAGTACAGCTCTTCACCAAATTAGAAACACATTACCCAATAAAAATGAAGGAATACTTCTGCATTTCCAGAAATATTTTGGAATATAATATGGAACAACTGAAATGATCTCAACAGAAAGTCTCCTTCTAAAATACATTAAGAAAAATTGCATGAGTGAAAATAGCCAGAACCTCAACTTACATCTCATGTTAAAACAGCCCCAGCTACACAGGGAAGAGAGCATCCCTCCCAAATGAACAGTCAACCAGATACCTAATAACATTGTGCACAGGTCACATGAACGTTGTTTAGGCCATTGTGTCAGCACCAAATGTTTTAACTTGATATCTCTGTATTATTAATACTGACTATATATATGTTAAAATTGTTTATTACAAACCTCTGTATTGTATTTTCTAGGTGAATGAATGGCAAAGTGATTGGCCTTCCTTCTTTATTTGTCATCGACTCCAAGCTCAATTGGATTTGATTGAAAAGGATTATGGAGACAGAGAAGCCAGAGAACTTTGGTCGCAGCTAAAAGTATGATCCATGTCTTAAATCTGTTTTGTTTGGTTGGGGTTTTTTGTTTTTTGTTTTTTTTTTTTTTTGCTTGTTTGTTTTTTAAAGAGAATGTTAGAAAATATGTATTGGTGGAGTTTTAGAGATGTTTTCTAAGAGATTTAGGTAGCTTTTAATGAACAGCAGTAACTGGACTAGCTTCACAGCTGGTCCAACAACATTGTCAGCTGAAAAGAATTCAAGTTGCTCTTTCAGTTTTTTAATACATAGTGAAAATAAACCTGCAATTCAACACTGATTTTTATTTCTTAGATAGGATTTACCATCTTATTATTCTAAGAACTTGGTGTTAGGAGATAAGTAAGATTCTACTGTTGGTTTCTGGGGTTTTTGGTTTTGTTTTGTTAGGTTTTGTTTTTTTTTCCAATTGGTCCAGGCTCACAGCTGAGATTGTGCTTCAAGTCAAACTCCATGCAGCACCTAGGGAACAGCCAGGAATTTATTCCTTTGCAAGATCTACATCACAAATTTGTTCCTTAATTCTGGTTAATTGGTACAGATGTTTACTACTGCACTTTTTGCCATCGAAACCTTTTGATTTAAATGAAATTTGTTTCTTGTGATAGACAATACTATCTGTGTCTAGAAACAATACATTAATACTAGATGTTGATACTAGACTGTGAATTAAATGATTTGATAATCTGTCAAGAACAATCAAGAACATTCATTACTGGCTTACAGTTCAGGTTTATGCCTATAGCCATCAACTTCAAAAGCACTCCATCAGGACTGAAAACAGGCAGTATTTGACCAGCTTATACACTACAGTACTTTGTTTTATTTGGTATTTTCTTCAAAGCTCTTTAATTGTTATGTGTTTGTTCATGCTCTTTCAGCTAAAGATTCCTGAAATGTTCTGTGACATAGAAATTGTTCCTGCTCTCCTGCACGGGGACCTGTGGGCAGGAAATGTGGCTGAGGACGACTCTGGGCCAGTTATCTTTGACCCTGCTTCTTTCTACGGCCATTCAGAATTTGAACTGGCCATTGCTGGAATGTTTGGTGGGTTTAGCAGCTCTTTTTTCTCCGCATATCACAGTAAAATACCCAAAGCTCCAGGATTTGAGAAACGAAACAAATTGTATCAGCTCTTTAATTACATAAACCACTGGAACCATTTTGGGACTGGATACAGGGGGTCTACTCTAAATGTAATGAGAAAACTTTTAAAGTAACCAGTAAGAAATTCTGACATAGTCCTGTAGCAATTAACAGCCCCTGCTTATCAGAAGTAACACAAATTAGGAATGAATGGTGATGATAAAACACCTGACATGTAAAAGGCTTAGTACATTTCTGAGCCTCACTAAATGTTGAGTGATTGTGTAATTTTTAACATACACCAGTTTACCAGCACTAATTCATACCCTGCTGAAGGAAAAGACTGCATTGTTTGTGAAGATTTCACTAGGTTGGAAAGTAGCATGATGCTCAGCCTGACCTTACCCTCCATAGAGTCTCACTTCTTAGCTGCTGCATTTCCACGGGTGTTTGCATTTTACCACTTCTGCTGCGGCTCTATCGGCAGTTCGTTATTGAGAGCTACTGTTGTGGGATCGTGGTGCTGGAAGTAATGACTAGTTTCCAACCTCGCCCCTTTGTTGTTCTGTTTTAGTTTTCTGTCTCTGTTTCCATCCCTTTTCCCATTTATACTTCTGCCCTCTTTCCTTTCCCATGCTAAGTGTCTTGATCCAAAATTTAAATCTGATTCTATGAATCTGAAAATGAAAACATTCTCTTTTTGATTTAAAGAGTAGACAAGGCCCTTTGGACTGCACTTGACAAGCATATATAACTAATAACATTTCTATTATTTATTTTAATTTAATGTAATTTACTTACATGCTTTTTTTTCCCTCTTCCTATGAGCAGTTAAATTACAGTGGTATTTCTTAAAAGGGATGTCTCTGTAGTTCATTGGTAATTAACTGTATAGTGAGAAAGTGGGTTGTTACCACGCAAGTTTGATAATAATATATCATAGTTTTAGTATGGTAATTTAGTGTGTTCTACTATGATAGTAACACATCTAAATAACTTTTTGCAAAGATAGCAAAAAGTGGGAGGGAGGCCTAGTGTTTTGCTGACAAGAAGGCATCTACTGCTGCTGTGTTGGTTGGTGCTTGATATATTTTCAATTTTTTAAAATAATGTAGGTAAAGCTAGTCTGTTCTGCCACTGCTGGATTATCGAAGGAACAATGTCAGATTAGATGGCTTTATAATATTTTTTAATATTCCTAACTGCTTTATTTTTACAGAAAACATAGGCAAAGAGAATGTGGGAGGAAAACTGGGCAACAAAGATACTGGTATAGAATGTGAGCTGGGATACATTAACAAATCCATGGGTTTTTAATGGAAGAAAGTGGTAAAGAAAGTAGATATACGTGCAGTCTGACAAATGCTTATGTGAATCAGGAAATTTGAATGAGTGAACTTTGTATTTAAGTTTCAGATGTTTGTCATGACTGATACCTAAAACGTTATATTCGAAGATGCTGGAATATGTTTAGGCTTTTTTCAGCCTTAAATGGCTGTGCTATAAAGATTTGATAAACTTTAAAATTAGATGTTGTAATTTATACTATTTCAAAAAAAGACATTTCCTTCTCTGTACATGTAATACAATAAGTTAAATTTTTTACTTCCTAATTGTAGCGCAGATTAAAAAGGGAAAGTTGTAAGGGTGTGGTTGTAATGTTTAGTAGAATTATAACCGTGGAAAAGTGGAATAATATAGTTGAAATCCTAGCTAACAGCGTGAAGATCCATGTCTGAGAAAACAGCCCCATGCATGCGTACTTGTACTTATTAATGTTAACAAAAATACATTTATTACATTGGAAAGTACACGTGAATTTATGAATTTTTCCTTCTCAAATAAAATACTTGCCTTGCAGAAACTATGCATTTGGTGTACCCACATTTTGTGATTGTGGCTTGCGTTAACAGATTTGAGGCTGAAGATAAGATATTTGGGTGTGGGTGGAGTGCCTCGATACTGGGAAAGAGAAATCCCTGTCTTAAAATGGTGACCACACTGAAGTGTCTCCCTGCATTTCCTTTACGGGCATAAACAAGCACCTGGTTAAGGTGACTCATCTCACCCCGAGCACCCATTTTAGTTTGTCACTTGGCCTGATTCTTGGCATTTGTTAAGTAAAAATATAACCTGAGGTGACTAAATCAGTGTCTGCTTTAGACTCTGACTGGTGTATTCTGGTGTTGGCGATGTGTCAAGAGAGGAGTGGAAAAGTAGCGCTGTTCTTTGGTAAAATATCCAGTAGCTAGTGGGAGAGTGTGTGGGAAGAGAAGAGGGGATGGAGACGGGGTATGTCGCAGGCTGAAATACAACAGAATATCTTCCTGAGAAAGCTGACGGGAAAGAATCCAGAACGAGAGGCAGCAGCTGTTGTGAGGGCGCAGCCATTCGCGTCTGCCCGCTTCCTTCCCTTCCCTTTTTTCTGTAGTTGTAACTTTCAGCATTCCAACTGTGTTTCCAGAATTTGATGAGATTTAGATAATGAGTTGACAATTAACCATGTAATTCAATGTTTTGGTGTAGATGGGGAGAGGGGGAAGGTCATGGATAAGGGTTGTAATAAACACCCAGGCCTTGTAATCAAGGTGGGTTTAGTTTTATTTGTGAGGACAAAGTCAGTAAAGCAAAAGCCCAGCGCTGGGTGCTTGACCCGAGTCAGAGGCACCCTGGGAAAGAGACGTTGACACTTTATATACATTGAGGATTGCATCAGTCACATGCATATTCATTTTAAGGTTGGGATATTATAATTAGTCTTTTAAAAAAAAGGGGCAGGTTTATCCTAATTATTTGAGGGGGACTTATTAAGATAAAATCTTATCTTTTCATGCACGTGCACTACTGCCCGGGGGTCGTGGGAAAGGTCCTTGGCAGGAAGGCCCACAGTCTTCTTCAGAGTGACCTCTTCACCCCTGATGAAGGGGTTATCTGACCTCCAGACCGCGGGTTTGGTTCTCTCCAGATGGTGGGTGCAGTGGTGTTCATATCTCCACAGTCACAGTTCCTCAGCTTCCCCCCTTTGTTCCCCCAGGATTGGTCATTTCAGGCCTCTTCATCAAATTCCCCATATGTCAGCACAAGAAAGAGTTATTATGGCCAAAGCCAACACCACTCTCCCCATTTCTCACAGGGTGTGATCCCGTTCCCTTCCCCATGCCCTTAGCAGCCTCTGCACAATGACTGGAGAGGCAAACCCGGGCCAGTCCTTCCCGGGATGAGTTCCTGC
>NW_010339629.1:1469-1691 GCF_000700745.2 Antrostomus carolinensis | reverse complement strand
ATTACCCAAAATGCCCTCGTTTCACCCCAAACCACCCTTGTTTCCTCCCAAAATGTCCTCATTTCCACCCAAAACACCCTCATTTTAACCCAAAATGCCCTCATAGCCCCTCAAACCACCCTCGTTTCCACCCAAAATGCCCTTGTTGCCCCCTAAAATGTCCTTATTTCCCCTCAAAATTCCCTTGTAACCCCCTACAATGCCCTTGTTTTCCCCTCCACA
>NW_010339629.1:0-354 GCF_000700745.2 Antrostomus carolinensis | reverse complement strand
CCCAACCCCCCTCGTTTCCCCCCCAAGCCACCCTTGTTGCCACCCAAAACACCTGCATTTCCATCCAAAACCTCCTCATTTCCCCCCAAAATATCCTCATTTCTCCTAAACCACCCTTGTTTCCACCCAAAATTCCCTTGTAACCCCCTAAAATGCCCTTGTTTCCCCCTGAAATATCCTTGTTTCTCCTAAATCGCCCTCATTTCCACCCAAAAAACCCTCATTACCCAAAATGCCCTCGTTTCACCCCAAATCACCCATGTTTCCCCCAAAAATGTCCTCGTTTCCACCCAAAACACCCTTGTTGCCTAAAGTGCTCTCGTGTTACCCAAAACACCCTTGTTTCAGCCCAAA
>NW_010339628.1:0-2935 GCF_000700745.2 Antrostomus carolinensis | reverse complement strand
TTATTCTCATTAAAGTTGATGCTGCATTGTAACTTGAGTCTCCTGGTGTTCCTTCCCCGGTGTTCTTTCCCTCCTGGGATGTTCAGCCACGCTGTCCTGGGGGAAGTGGGATGCCCATGAAGGGAAAAGTTTTGTTAGGTATGGACCAATGATGGACCTGCGTCATGCCATTCAAAACTAAGTACCCACAAGTGCTATGGTCATTCAAAGAATCACGGGGTGTTGGAAGAATGTGTGGTGTTTTTTGATTTTGAAAAGTATGGTCAGTAGCTCCCTCAAGGGATATATGAGCAACAAGTGAGGGTTGAAATCGGCTTCCAGTTGATGAAGCAAGACTCTGATGTGCTGGAAGACATTTCTGTGCAGGCTGACGCCCTCCTGGCCGATGCTCTGCTTGCACGTTACCTCCTGCATTGTGTCCTTGCCCTTCTCTCCTCCAAACACTTCTTTCAAAATCTGAAGCTGGAGTGAGTCCCAGAGGAGTTGAAGGGACAGGTTACAGCCAGGACAATTGTGGAAAAGGAAATCTGGGTTCTGATTTTGAATTTTCTTCTTTCTTCCTCCCTTCTGTAGTCTGTTTCTTCATGAGGAATGCTTTGGTCCTGCAGTCCTGATTCTGACAGAGTCAAATACTACTCTTGTACACTATCCTGGAGTTAAAAATATATGTTTGCATGAGATGGCTACCTTTGTGTCTTCCCTGAAGGTATACAACCCTTCAAAGTACCCATGTGTCTTTACCTGCTGGGAGACCCTGTAGAAATGCATTCAAATCCAGAAATAAATCTACAACTCCCTGAAAAGAGGGTGTTGGGAGTTGGGGGTCACTCTCTTCTCCCAGGTAACAAGCAATAGAATGAAAGGAAATGGCCTCAAGTTGTTCCAGGGGAGGTTTAGATTGGATCTGAGGAAAAACTTCTTCACCTAAAGGGTAGTCAAGCATTGGAACAGGCTGCCCAGGGAGAAGTCACATTCCCTGGTGGGATTTAAAAGATGGGTAGATGAAGTGCTGAGGGACATGGGTTAGAGGTGGAATTGGTAGTGTTGGGTTTATGGTTGGACTCGATGACCTTAAAGTTCTTTTCCAACCACTATGATTCTATGAAATACAAGCCATACAGAACCACTAGCAGAAACAAAGTCAAGATCAAACTAGGGAAGGAAGGTAACATCCTCAGGACATGCTCTGAGGGAGCAGGGTGTGCCAGGATGCTTGAGCCTTGACATAGTCCCTCAATACGGGGGGCTGAGTTGGGGAGAAGGGAGAGGTGGTAGGAAATGGCTTTTTTGCATTTACTGTTTTCTTTGTGGAAGGGTTTTAAGTGGAAGTGCCATGGATAGAAAACTGCTGTTCAGTATGGCTTGAGGGCAATGAAATCTCTTCTATGTCTGAAGGAAATGCAGGGCTGCTGTGTTGCAGTCACCCTGGGGGTTTCTTCTGTATGCATACTTGCTTTGGTAAACATCGCCTGTCAACCTAAAAGCTCCCTTCATCTTTCTGAATCAGAAATTTGCTTGGGCCTCGGTGATTAGAGAGTTGCTTGTCTCTGATGGAGTCCCACCCTAATTGGAGAAGGAGTTTTGTCCACCCTATGCAATAAGGACCCAGATGAGATGCCAGAGGAGTGCAGGTGATGCCCCAGGCAGGGCTGTCATTCCTCCTGGGGACATTCAGCTCCTCTCCTGCCCCAGGAAATGCAGTGCAGAGCATTCCATCCTTCCCTTGGCATGCATCTCTGAGGAGATCCTGACATCTGCTGCTCTCCAGACTGTCCTTGCTGGCACTGCCAACCCTCACTTGTTTCTGGGAAGAGTTGGACGTTGCATGGGAATCTGGCTGAGTGTTTGGAACTGTGTGTGATGTCCTGTCCGTGTGTAGAGCCAAAGCAGTAGGTGAGGTATGGACCACAGGGAATGGAAGATGGAAGAGTTCTGAAGGCAGAAGATGTTCTTTTTAGGGAGTGTTTTCTGCAAGGTTACAGCAGTGGCTAATGAATACTTCCTTTTGGGAAAGCAATGTCCTTCTTTCTGCAACAATTTTATTCTGCTGATTGAGAACTCAAGGAAACGCTGAAAGAGGTGAGAAGACAAAACAGACAGGATAACTCATTCAAAGGACAACACAAATGCAAAATACCAAAGAAAAGTTCAAAAACCCAATGGAATAATCACCATGATGAAAAACAATTATGCCTATGAAAGCTTGAAAAGCCTTGGAGGCAGAGAGGGCGATGGATTTCACCAATCCCTGCGTTAAGAAAGTCTGTCCTTTAATCCTAGGTTTATAATAAAATAAAAATGGCATTCATTACAACAAAGGCTAAAAGATGCCTCGGGAAGGTAAGATGCTGACATCACCTGAAAAGGTGGCACCACTCCACCCTATTGGCTGAAATATTTGCCTGATTTTTATTATGAATTCCGCTGGAAACATTTTGGCCTTTCATAGTGTCACTTGAAAGGAGCTGGTGTGGCTGAATGGGCACGTCATGAAGAGGGAAATGAAAAGGCAGCGTTGCAGGGAACATAAACAACCAGACCATTGAGTTAATTGGGATGCTTTGCATGCAAGATGAGCTTGTTGGTAAATACAGGACATGCTCCAAGGGTGCCTGAGGTCCTGGGGCGGTGTGGAGCAGTATAAAAGCCAGTCCAAGTGCAGGCATCCTCATCCACTTCTCTTGCCTTCTCCTCCTTGGTGAACAAGGTGAGCTGCAACTGCCTTTGCCTCACTCTGCTCTTTCTCTTCTTCTCCTCTTTGTCTTTATAGCCTCGATCGAGTCTTTTTCTTGGTATAGGTTTTCCTGACAGCCTTGTTCCTTGATCCTCCTTCCATCATCTCTGTTCAACTTGTTCTCCACTGGGTTTAGGTGGGAGAAGGTCTTGGGCTTTTTTGGAGGGGAACTTTTTGGATCAGGGCTCTTTAATCTCCCTT
>NW_010339627.1:0-3944 GCF_000700745.2 Antrostomus carolinensis | reverse complement strand
TTGTTTGACTGCCAGCTAAGTTAAACTATCATCACATGTGAGAATCTGGAAAAGAAACTACAGTAATGTGGAGAGGGAGACATTGTAGTAACAGTGTGGTTACGCCTGCGCTTGAAGTAGTTGCAGAAAAAAAGGAAATCTGTAGATATAATAAAATAAAGTGAGAGAATTAAAAATAAATAGCAAATATGAAGGGAATATTTCTTTTGATTTTTTTTCTCATCTTGAAGAATGTTGTTACACTAATGTCCCTGTTTCATTTCCCATGGAATCTATACACAGTGTGATTCTTGGATATATGACTTTGGTTAAGTATTTTTTGCAGTACTTGATTATATTTTATCTCAGAGGTTTTATTTGATTTTTTTTGTTAGCACTTTATACTGCACTAACAGAAGTTATGAGACATTGTTTATTCACAAACACCTCTTTCATTAGAGAAAAGCAGACCGTTCTTTGTTTCTACAATTTCATTTAATCTTGTAGAGTTTCTGTGAATATACTGATAATATAGTAATATCTGTGTATGAATGCTATATAAGCAACAGTTTATGTCTCCAGAATCCTCCTCTGTTACTCATTTTCTTTTTGCAATTGAATGCTTCACTGCTGGTAGGTGGACCAACTTCTCTGCCTTTCTCATGAACTGGAAAAACCTTCTACTCCTTTTAGTTTTATTTTCCCTACTCTTTTCAAATATAAATTGTAAATAAACTGTTTTTTTTTTTTCCCTATACTTATATTTTTTTTCACCTAATCCTGACACTGGACATTTTCATTCTCTTATTACCTCAGGGAAGGTATACGTTTTTTTGGGGTTTTTTGGGTTTTGGATTGGGTTGGGTTTTTTTTTTTGTTTGGTTGGGTTTTTTTTTTGGTCAGATTTTTTTCTATGAAACACAAAGAATGGAAAGAAATGGTTACTGTAATAACAATATTTAATTTTTAAATCCAATGACCATACATTTTTCTTAACAGATGTGCTACTATATCTGGGATTTTCATTAACTATTCTGTTTTTTTTAATTCATCTGCCTCCATATTTCATAAAAATAATTTGAAAGGTTCTATTGACTCTTCACACATTATCCATGAACACTATGTCCATGGGAAAATTATTCTCTCCTTGATATTCAGCTCTGTTTTTGTTTATCCCTCAGAAGCAAGCTTGATACACAACAGAAAGGCAGATATAGCATGTGGCAGACAGCTAATGACTCATAATGACAGGCTCATAAACAAGCTAATGCATGATAGGAAGTGATATTTTTCTTACAGAACACCCTACCAGAGGCATGCCCTTCCCTGGACTTTTGCTTTGTTGGGGATATGGGTAGAAAGTAGAAGAAAGATATTTTCATAGTTACTTAGTTTTTGAAACATGTCCTTCAATTTTAAATGAACATGTTACCTGTCATATTTGATCAAGAAAACAACACTGTGCTTTTGAGGTGTGAAGCCTCCCCTCCATCTGGAGTTTTGGTGTGTGGCAGAATAAACCAGCAGGAGAAATGGATCTCAGCCTTGCACAGACAGATCTATGACAACCACAGACTCCGTTTGAATCTCTTCGGGAAGGAAGAACATAGCTGCAAGAATACCTCATAGTTGTTGCATGAATATACTTTATTGAAAAATCTGAAGATAACAAGTCCCAGTAACTCACTGTCCTGGTGTTTAGCTGAAATAGAGCTGGGTTTCTTTTTCAGTAGCTAGAATAGTGCTGTGTTTTGCTTTCAGCCTGGGATTTGTTATGAGAGAGACACTGATAACATGCCAATGTTTACAGTTTTGTCACTGAAAGTGAAGGACTTCATGTTCTGTGAGTCTACAAGCACAAGATTTAAGTGGAGTGAATAATATTTAAATTAATAAACTAAATTGACATTTAGATATGCCAATGAGATATTCCATATTATATCATATCATGTCCAGTATATTAGGGAGAATCTCTTCCTCTTTTAGCTCTCTCTGGATTTTAGCTCGGGCTCTTGCTTTTCCAGGATCGTGGTTTGGGTTCGGGATTGTCCCTCCTCCGGGATCGTTATCTGAGAACAGGCCGGGCTTGGTAAGTAGGGGGCTGAGCAATAGCATTGGGTGTCACTCATTTGCATATTTTGTTACTGTTATCATTAGCACTACTATTTTAATATTAGTATTATTTTAAGTTTTCTTTTTATTATTAAACTGTTCTTATCTCAACCTACAAGCCTCCTTATCCTTATCTCCCAATCCTTTCCCCTATCCCCTGGGGGTGGGGGGGAAGTGGGTGAAGGGCTGTGTTGGCTGCTAGCCAAGGGCTAGCCCAGTGAAACTATCACATTCACGGACCTACAGATGTGCTGAACCAGCACCACTCTGCATAGCAGATGGAAGAAGTGTTGAATATGTTTGTTTTCCATGTACTGACTATATTATTGTGTATCATGCAGTATTAAATAGTTTGTGGCTGAGCACCAGACAGGAAGGCTGCCTGTTTGCTTTGTTGTGCCTGCTCTAGTCTGAAGTCCTCAGGAGGAAGGAAAAATCCTCCCTAGGATGTGATCACTTTAATACAAACTGAATGTGCACTGGAAAGCAGCACCAGAGGAAAAAGTGTGACTAGCACAAATAGAGTCATTATCAAGACAGATTTGTTTTCTTTTCTTTTAATGTGTCTCCTCAGTAGAATTGGTTGTTCTGTCTTTAAAAACTTACTTTATTATTTTGTATTTGTGTTCTATTAAAACATAAATTTAGATATTGAGAACATGATTTTGTTAGTTTTATTTTGTTCATTTTAAAGAAAGCTGCAGGTATATCTACCTTAAAGCTTTGGCCCATTCAGGGTCCTCTCAAAGAAAGTTGTCTGGGTACTGAGAGCTGGGAAGCTTTTAAAGGGAGATACAGGGACTTGCTTATTCAGATAAAGAGAAGTGTTAGATACTAATAACTTGATCGATGGGCTTCCTTGGCATGTAGTTTCCTTCAGTAGAGCTAGTATCACTAGCTGTCATTCAGAGGAACAGATGGAATTTGAAATTACTTTTGCAAATAAATCCCTCAATAAATTAATAATGTTGAGACTTAAACATCTAGTGATATAAATTCATGAGATTTAAGGTGAAACATCCAGGATCAGACAAAAATATAATGAAATAAAGAGACCTAAATGGCACAAAGGATTAATATAACTGTGTCCAAATACCTTTATACCTCTTTGAACAAGAGGTATTATACAATACACAGCTTTCCAGTTTTTTATGTGTGGAGTATACGAGGGAGAGCCAGATGCTTTGTCATGTTCTTTTGCTGAGAGCCAAAGCTTTACAGAATTAAGCATTCAATGTCATGAAAATAACCTTTGAGTTACTTTTTATTTTCCCCCTTCCCCTGAATGGAGCATTTGATTCTGCCTAAACAGTATCAGTTCTGTCTTCCTTCATCGGTGTTCTGACTGCAAATAAAAGATGCTTATCTTCTTAGCAAAAGCCTTTAAGATGGAAATGTCCTAAGCTACTGAAAAAAAACCAATTTGGAGGAATAAGAAAACTGAATCAGGGCTACAGACAAGGGGAAAGGATGTGGTTTCTAGCTAAGCACACAGGGCAGTCAAGTTCATTAGATATCGCAGAATCACAGAATTGCCTAGGTTGGAAAAGACCTTTAAGATCATTTCTATTAAAGACCAGTACTATTCAATATATTCATCAATGACCTGGATGAGGGAACAGAGTGCACTGTCAGCAAGTTTGCTGATGATAAAAAGGTGGAAGGAGAGGCTGACACACCAAAGGGCTGTGCTGCCATTCAGCCAGACCTAGACAGGCTGGAGGGTTGGGCAGGGAGAAATTTAATGAAATGCAAGGGCAAGTGTAGAGTCTTGCATCTGGGAAAGAACAGCCTCATGTACCAGTATAAGACAGGGACCGATCTGTTGGAGAGCAGTGTAGGGGAAGTGGACC
>NW_010339626.1:0-254 GCF_000700745.2 Antrostomus carolinensis | reverse complement strand
CTGAAGGGTCCAGGGGTTCCTGCCCCATAAGCTGGGGGGCTGGTGTGTCTAAACCCTTCTGCCCCACAAGTTGGGGGACCGAGGGGTCCAGGAGCTCCTGCCCCATAAGTTGTGGGGCTCATGCATCTCGGGATCCTGCCCCACAAGTTGGGGGGACCGATGGGTCCAGGGGATCCTGCCCCATAAGTGTGGGTCCCAAGCAAATCCCTGCCCCATAAGTGGAGGCCCCAAGCATCCACCCGCCCCACATCCGC
>NW_010339625.1:34447-36504 GCF_000700745.2 Antrostomus carolinensis | reverse complement strand
GAGAGGCTGCAGGTTGTCACAACCTGAAATGCTGTGCAACCACTGAAGCTACTTGGGGAAAAGAAAAGGAAAAAACAAGAAAAGATGAAGAGGTGATGTGGAAGTAGCTGGGTGTGCAGGTGGGGCTCTGCTGAACAGCACCAGCACTTGCTGCTGCTGCTCAGTGTTGCATATTGGACCAAAGCTTGTGAGCAGGGAAGGGACAGTAGCATTGGCAAATGCTGCACGTTGACTCTGGCAGGAGGCACTCGACAGAGCGTGCCCTGCACTGACATCGTTGTGCTGAAAGGTGGGTTTTGGGAGGTTTTTTTTTGTGTGTATGTCTGGTGCAGACTGTTGTTTTTTTTCTTTATTAGCCTGGAGTTGGGTACAACTTCAGCAGCTGAGGAACCAGTCGTCGTCCCTTACAAACCTCCACTGAACCGGCTCAGAGTCAGCACAAGTGGCTCAGCTGATACAACATCCCATCGAGCTGCTCTGGTAGGTCTTGCTCTTCTGCTTTGCTGCCCACTGAGGTGTGAGCACGCTGTGGGCACACACACTCTGTCACTGCAGTGCTGAGCCTGGGGCAGCAGGAGGGCTGGTGTCCTTGACTGCACCCGTTTGTTATGCTGTGGGTCACTGGGACAGAGAGTGATAAAATACACAGGCACAGGAATGCTTTCTTTTTTTTAAATGAATTTTTTTTTTAAGAAACTGCATACATCAGAGACAAACAATAATTTAAATACCATGCAGTTTCAGTATGTACAAAAACTAGGACATAGAGATCCAGTTTTAATTTTTTTTCTTTTTTTCTAGTTATTTACATCATTTTCATACAGCCATAATCTGTTAAATTACAATACTGGAAGAGCACATGATTGACAGCCACCACACTCACTCCTATACAAAGACAAACTATATACATACACTTGGATATCAACTGGAAAATGCAACTGGTGCAGGAGTAACTGGGACACATGGGAACACAGGTAATGTGCCCCTCACCTCCTCTTTGTTTACAGAAGTTGTTCCAAGCTCGAGGAGACTGAACACCTGGGGAAAAAATATCATTTGTCCCCTTTTCCTTTCCTGATTTTTTTTTATTAGCCTAGTCATCTCCCATGGCTATTTGTACAAAGTGATTTTATTTGCAGGCACGTTAGGGAGCCCCCGTTCATGTGTAACTGTGGGTTTCCATCTTGCCCATCTATTTTTGAGTGCAAGCTTTCCCTAGGCATGTTGGAAGTGCTCCTCCTCAGTGGGTTTATAGTGTTCCCACTGTACAGATGTCACTGTAGAAATAATGAAGGGTGAGTTTGGTGACTAGTTGCAGTGATGACAAAGTGCTGTGGTTACATGTTAAGTATTAGCCTGAAATATATTTGTGTAGTGGGCTCATTAAATTGTTTCAGTTAACCTAAACTAGTTTAAAGTCTGTGATATTCTTTTCCCCGCTTCCTTCTCTTTGGATAATGTCCAGAGTGTGCACTAGGAATTGTCTAGACACAAAAGCTGGCCTGAGCCCTGTCCCAGCAAACCTGCAACTTCTTCAGCTTGCAAGTACCTGACCAGGAGGTAGGGTGGGGAAAGGCCCCAACACTGACCTTCCCTGTTAGTCATAAATATGTCACCAGGTCCCTATAGCCCGCTGCTGGTGAGGGTGTGAGCGGCAGGGCGATGCCACCCTCATGTTTTCTCACCATCTCTTTTTTTCCAACAAAACTTTTGTCTAAATTTTTGGACTTCCTTTTCCAATCTCTGCCACCTTCCCAACCCCACCAGTTTCCACTTCGTCTCTCCATAGGCTGTAGAACAGATGTCACAGGACTTGCACATTTTAAGTATGAATAACCCAACAGGATTCAGTAGATCAGAACCAAAATGTTTTTCTTCCTTGACTCTAGAATATTCTCTCCCTTATCAGCCCTGGAGATGGGTAAGTGGAATAGCCATTTTTGTTCTGTGTTGTTTTTTCCATTCTCTAAATCTGATGTAATTTCCTTATTGCCACTATTAATCTCCTTCTAATATGACTGAGGATGACTGATGTTAACTGTGATGTTAAGAGAGTC
>NW_010339625.1:0-34429 GCF_000700745.2 Antrostomus carolinensis | reverse complement strand
CTTTGTCCTACACATAATCCAGGTTGAAGGGGGGGGAAACATGACTGTGGTTGGTTGGTTGGTTGTTTTTTTCCCCCCCAGCCCTGACAGAACCACAGCAACTTTGCCATGATAGAGGTGGCTTTCACAGACGAGAGGACAAGTACTCAAGAAACAAAAAGGTCTGTCTGTTCCCCAATCTGCTTGCAACTTCCCATGGATGCCAGAGGTGGGTGTGCCAACTGAGGATGCTCTGCAGTGTTCAGACACTGAAAGGCTGTTGAAGGAGCCTCACCAAAGGGTGACTTTCCAAAATACCCAGACCCACTGAAGCTAAAACCAGACAAAGTGCCAGTTCTCCATGCCTACTACAGTGCCAAACACTTATTTGGCTTCTTTCTCCTCTCCTCTTCCCTTTTCAGTAATAAGCTCTACTTGCAATTTGGGAGAAATATGACAGTTCTTCCACTGTGTCCTGGGGTCTGCTCAGCCAGGAGTTAACATAATTTAAAAACAAAAAGAAAAAAGAAGAGCTTTTCCATGTGTAGGTGCCCTGGGGACAGTATGAATCCTGAGGCAGGCAGAGTGTGACAAGTGGTCAGCAGGGACCTGCCTTGGGCCCCTCCAGATGAAGGCAGGGTGCTGGGGAGCAGAGCTCCTGGGGAGCAGGATCACCCAGGACTCGGCTGTTACGTGCCTCAACCAGAGCCCAAGGGCTTATTTAGGCTTCCAGACTGGCAGCTGTGGGCACTGCTGGGCTCCATGCCCACGAGGGACAGTGGCAGTACCCAGAGTCACGCTGCCCACAGACTACCCATTCCCCTGGGGACTGTAGCACCAACAGCAGACTGACAGCAGCAGCCAGCTACTTACACCTCATTTTGATCATAAAATGAAAAAAAAACCTCCAAAAACCTCACCTTTTCCTCCCACCAGCCTACTGAGTCCTGTGATTTCTGTTGCTGCTGCTCCTTAAATGCTCTCCTTTCACACTGAACCTCTGAGCTAAGGATGCCAGGGGAGGTACGGGATCCGTACTGGGAACCTGAGGGCTTGTTGCTCTTCAAAACAGCTATGTTGCAGAGCCCTTTCCTAACACCAGAGAGTTTCGTTTTCCCTTTTTGAAGCTGTGATGCAGGCTTGTTACGTGTGCATGTGTATGTGAATGAATTTAAAAACATGAACCCCAGGTTTTGATGGAAATAACCCCAAAGCAGCGTATTCCTGGCTAGTACCTAAGTGCTGTCGTTGCTTCACTGAGGTGATAACATTGCACGTTAAAGGCTTTCACTACAGATGAACTTGTGTCTAAAGCAACTGTGAGCTGGTGCTAGAGGGATCACTGTGTGTCTTCCTTTGGAAATCATTACCCAGTCTGGGAAACATATCACATTGGAGGCACAATGCCTCAAAAATGAGGCACCAGAAACCAGCTGATTTTTCCTTTCTTTTGTAGCACCTTCCATCCTACCACAACCAATTCTTATTTAATAGCTGATAATCCATGGCATTGCAAGGATGGCCATGGATGAGAATGAAACCCTTCTGCTTGTCTCCAATGGAGAGCAAATCTATGAGGTATTGGGTACCACCACTAAGTGTAAATGTGTTAGCCTCACTGCCAGGGTTGTTTGGGCAGGCTGGATGAGAGAGCAACTCCATGGGCTACGTGCAGGTCCTTCTGCTTTACTTCTGCAACCAGAGGAATGAGATGGAGGCCTGAGAAGAGGCAGGAGTGTTGGCACTATGCAGCGTTGGCCATTAAATGTTCATGTGTGAGAGGCTCCTCAGCTCACAGTCAGTGAAGGGCAATGTTAGCATGGCACTGGGGTAGATGGAGAGGGAGCACAGAAGAGTGGATAGATACATGGAAGACAGCAAGAAAGGAAAAAAATAGTATTAACAGAAATAACAATACTGTAGCAAAAAACTTTGGCCTCTCTGTTCAAACTGTCAAAGCAAAATAGCTATTATGGAAAGAAAAAATCTTGTCCTGAAGTAATAATCTGGAATTTCTTAAAAGTAACGTTGCTACAGTGCTTTAAGCCACTGGCCCAAAACATGGCGTGATAGTTTCTTGTCAGAGCTGGGAAGGAATCTTAGACAATGGTTGCCCCAGCTTGCTGGCATTACACTAGTTAAGGACTTAATTCTGGAAGGTGCTGGCCCAAGTTCAGAAAAGCACTTAAATGCGTTCAGCTTCAATGAAGCCTGTCAGAGATGGTCTGGAATGCAGTGAGGCTGCTTGTTTGCATGCTTACTTAGTGTTAAATTGGCAGGTAAACCAGGCCCAGAGTGACCCGCTCTCTGAGCTCTACTTGGTCAGTTTATGTGTTAAACCACTATAATAAAAATAAATTAAAACCAAAACAGAACACCTCTGAATTGCTGTCCTCAGTTGGGGGTACCGGTGACAAGTCCCATCATCCATATCAATGCACCAAACTCCTTTTGTCAGGCCAGGTAACACAACCTGCCACGTTCTTCTCGGTATGATTTTAGGATCAGTTCTTGAAACACCTGGTACAGAGAGGATAGCTCTCCCTCATTGAACCCCCAGTTCCTCCTGTCGTGTGTCCCTCTGCAGAGCTGGTGGGAATTCCAGCCTTTCTTGCTGCCAGGCACGCGTAGGCTCTCACACAATCACAAGGCTTGGGTGTAAAAACAAACGATAAGCTTAGCGAATGCCATGCAGTGACCACGAAGAGATGGGGTTTTGCTTTCTTTGGCCTCAACATTCTTGTCACTTGCTGCTGATGGGTTCACAACTGGGTTTAGAAAATGATAGTTGAAAGAGATGAAAAATCAACAGTTGCCAGAACAGAACCAGCCTTCAGGAGGGAGTCTTGTTGTTTACAGGTGATGCCTTCTTCTGCTTGGGAGCCAAACAGTGCCTGTTGACTAGCTGTAAACTTCTCCAGGGAAAGAAATGCCTTTCTGCTTAGGTGATACTCACAGATGCACTGGCCCGTGCTCCTTCACCATCCTCATAAGGTGCTCGCAGCCTGAAAGGAGTGTTTGGTCTAAGTGCTTTAGTGCCATAGGTGCTGGTCGTTTGGAGACTTCACCCAGGCCAGTGATTCCCTGAACACCATCTCAGGGCTCTCTAGAGCTGATGACAGAGGCTTGTCAGGATGAGGGGTGCCTGAAGATGAAATGGATGCATCACCAGCTGGGCTTGAACATGTATGGCAAATCCACATGCCAGGAAAGTCTTATACACAGATGCCAAGTTTTGGCACGGTTCCCACCAGGGGTATTTTCTGTTATTGAAGCTTGAACCAGTAGGTCTGATGATGCTGCAGTACCCATCACATGTAAATACAATTTCTCCTTTTTTTTAATATTTATTTTTCTACTTTTTTTTTTTTTTTTTTTAAAAAGGCAGTTCAGAAGATTTACATTGTACGTAACAGGGAAGTGAATACCAGCACTTATGGTTCCTTTTAGTTATGTTTTGAAGACGGCATAGTAGTCAAGTAGAATTGAACTGCTACGGTCTATGAAACCTAAAACCCAAGGCAGGGGGAGAAAAAAACAAACAAACAAACAAAAAAGGTAAGAGAATATCGTCACATGCATATTGTACCTAGAAAAACTGGAGAACTAATTGCTACATAATTAGGCCGCTTGGTTCCTGCAGCACTGACATCAGCCACGCTGGCATTGCGGACCCAGAACAGATACTCACACTTCCTTGGTCCTCTCCAGACTCACAGTTCACAGGCACTGATTGTACCAAAATCTACCAAAAACCACTAACACACTTTGGGTCCATCCTATCAGATCCCTGAGCAAGTTATTTCAGATTAGCTCGCCCTCTTTCAGACTACACCCTGCCTGATTCCACAAAAAAAATCGTCTGGTTTAGACAGATTTTACACGCTTCAGCCAGAAATATTTACATACAGTTCAAGTATGATTATTCTTTAATGCTGGAGGCTAAAGAGACAAGTAGAGCTGAAATGGCCACCCTTTCTGCGAGTACACTCTGTCTCAGGCAGCCTGGGTTTGTCAGCTCTGCAAATGTCTGTCTTTTTTTTTTAAGCTGTGATTTTTCACTCCATCATGAATTAATTAATGTGTCCCGCTAGTAAAGCGACACTCACATTCTTTGCTGAGCTCATGCCACTGCTTAATGACATGAATAGCTCATTACCTTGCTAATGATTTTATAATGGTGATTTATCTAAGTTTGTTTAAGGGAATTACTCTATTTTGTTTCAGCATGCTTCCTTCAAGTGCCTGTTTCCTTAAGCCACTTGTCTAACCAGCAAGTCCTGCTTAACTTCAGACAAACCCTCATTCCAATTTCTGTATTAGCTATACCTCTGAGTATGCCTGGCCCAAACTTAGTGAGCCAAAGCCACTTGGTGGCTTTCAAATACAAACTGAGTCACCTCCGAGGGTCACTGTTCAACCCAACACTGGAAGAGAAGCAAAATACTGCCCAGAAAAACCTGTGAAACCCAAGCAGCTGGAGAGAATTCTGGAAAACTAAACCGGTCTCTATGGTTGTGAGATGCTAAAGGCCTCATGGAAATCAGTGGAGCTCTCAAGAGAACTCAACTCCTTGTAGCTAACACGCCCTTTAAAACAGCCTCATCCTTTCTAAATTGGTCACCGCTCTCCTGGAGGAGGGAGCCAGCTGTCCCTCAAAAGCTCAGTCACCAGGGTCAACAGATCTAGGTCAATCGCACACCCTAAAGCTTCTTTCAGACCTCGTGGCCCAAAAGCAGCTGGCTTGTCTCTAGCAGCACTCCGTTATTACAAACCCCACTGCAACCATCCTAGCACGTGCTAGGAAGTAGAAGGGAGATCGTTTCTGCAAGGGAATGTATGCATAATACATGTGGTGAATTTTAATATAGTTATTAATTTATACACATAAAAATCTCCTAATACATAATTAATTTTGCCTTAAGCTTTTCTGTATTTTTTCTTAAAAGTATTGACTGCATTTTTTATGAGCACCTCGCTGATGAACGTGTCAATACAAGGGCAGCTCCAGTTTTGCACCACATCTCGCTGTCACTTGTCTTCAATACCTAACACTTGCCTGGAATGTCTAACAATGAGTGGGGGGGTTAATGTTGATTTGCAAAGGCCTGACTTCAGCTGAAACACCAGGAGTTGAGCTCAGCTCAGCATCAAAGCCAGAGCAGACTCAGCACAGGCTGGGCGAGGGGACGTGCCCTGCCCTCCCAGCCTGCCTTGGCCATGGCCTGTCAGAGAGGAGGGTTGTTAGTTTGGAGTCATGGATAATTCATTCAGTCTCTACCTTTTTAACTAAAAAAAAGGCTAAAAGTGTAAAAAATAGTGCTTCTCATGATGTAGATCTTGCTACTTTCCCACTGCTTTGCCTAGGGCAGGACATGGGGGACAGGACTATGAGATCAGTGAGTGGGATGTGCGTAGCGTGGAACAGTCGTACGCTCAGCGGGGTTTGAGTGTACACCAGTGTACTGGCTCTGCAAGAGTTCCCTGCCCTCCCTCAGACACCAACACTACTGACTTTTGATACTGGAAGAACAGATGTGCAGCTAGAGCATGGTGATTTAAAAAAATGAAATGAAATAAAAGGAGGTTACACTTTATTAAACAGACAGCACGTGCTGCACACTGGCCATGTCATGAAGCAGCTTGAGTTCATCTGTGCGAGTTTCTTTTACAGCCTGTAATTCTAAATGTTTAGAGCCCAGGGTGTGTTCAGTGGGTGTTAGAGAAACAGCTGCTTTTTTTAAAAAAAAAACCCAAAACAACAAACAAACCCAGTATTCATTGATAGTCTTAAAAAAATTAATCTCAGCTTACCTTGTTAGATGCCTACTTAATTCATGAACTTCCATTTCAGTGCTTTTAAATTCATTAAGCTCTTTTCGAATGGCTGCCTGCAAAGGATAAATAAGCTCATAAATGTATAAATGAGGGAGATCAAAACAAGTTCACATTGTTCTCAAAACAGTGTATTAAAAGTGAAGCAGATATAGATAATATTATCAGAGAGAGAAAGAAAAACACAAAAAAAAAAGACTTTAAAATATGAAAAGGAACAGAGATAAACATGTGCGAAATCACATAAAGGGAAGACAGAAATGCTTCGGTGGAATGGCTCAATTTGAAAATGTATCATAGACAATGTAGATACAGAACCCAATTCTGGCTTGTTATGTAAACACTTTCATGTACAAAATCCAAATTAGCATGAGAAAAAAGTGTGCACCAGAGTTCCTTAAACACTCTGATCTGTTTCAGAGCTGGACTGTGAGTAAACTCGGTCTGGATCTCGACAAACTCCTATTTGAGATGTCTCCCACCTTTATGTGGTTCTGAATTTTCTTGAGTGGAGTTACCTAAAGTGGCTGAGCTTACTTGGGAGGGAGAGAGGGATGCCTGGCTTCCTGCCCTCCTCTCTGCCTCAGGCTGTGCCCCTCTGCCCTCCTCCTCCCTTCTGACCCAGCTGTGCCATTTACTGAACCAATTCAATGCACTAATCCAGCAGAAAACTAGTCACAGGCGGTTGTCTTCAGCATCCGCAGGAGACCCAGTTACCTACAGCATCTGTGGTTTGTCCATGAGGTAAAGAAAACCAGAGGTGACTGTCAGGAAGAGAAATATTGAGGAATAATTAAAAAAGAAGGAGTGACTTGGAGGGACACAGCTTCATGGTGGAGAGGGTGCTCCAACCCAAAGTCAAGACTTTTGGCAGCTCAGTGATATTTGCAGCTCAAGGTGGCTGCTGTGGCCAAATGATCCCCACAGGTCCAAGGTGTGTGCCACCGCCTTTCTGTGTGATGCTGAAATCAGCATCAGCGGCTGCAAGCAGCTGCTCCAAGTTGGTGTCTGTCAGGTATTTTTCTTGATGAAGAAAATCAAAACTAGTACAAAGAGCACGAGCCCAAAACAGGGCTTTTGTGACAACCTCTGACCCAGTCACCAACTACCTGTGCCTTGACAAGCCCTAAGTGATCGATTTTGCATGTGTGATCTACAGATAAGGCCCCTTGTGCTCTTTCTGCACAGCTTTGCGTTTTTATTTACTTGAGAAGTGTCTGTCAGGCTCTGCCTCCATCTATTGGGACAGAGCGATGGCCTGCCTTCAGAAGACCATTTTGCTGCTTAAGTGACTGTGAAGGAGGCCACGTGGGCTGCTGACTCCCACAAGGTCTGAAATCTCTTCCCCTTGTTTGCTGGAGAGATTTAGAAGTGCCCTTTTTATTCCTCTTAACAGTCAGACCTGGGAACGATGAAATCAGGTTGAAGGCAGTTCCCTACATCCAGCACACGGAGCAAGATTTACTGACAACCAGAAAAGTCTGTCACTAAAATGTATTTTTTGCAATAAATCTAACCTGTGCTGACCAACGAAGATGGTTATTGAATCAAAGCTCTGGAAGAAAATAAGCTTTTATAGGATGGTGCAGCTTTGTCAGGTGTTGTAGAGTTGCTTCCAATTTGTCTGGCTATTTTTTCCTGGTAGAGAAAACCAGGTGATGTGAACAGCAGAAATCAGGATACTGCCCACATGACCCAACCCCAAACTATAATATATCTGCTTCTTTATGCCATAAGGGGTATTAATATTAGAACGACAAACATTTCTTCTCCTGCTTTGCTGGGAAAAAGTTCATTTGGAGAACTTAAGCCCATTTGCTCTGTGTATGGACTTTGCACATGCATGATAAAAAATAAAAAGTAACCTCCAAGTACTTTGCCTTAATACTGAATTCTTCACCAGGCTACATTTAATAGTGATATTTAATACTTGTTCTTTTCACAGGATGAGGAAGGACCTCTCTGGATACCAAATCTCCTTTCCCAGCTGAAGTTTCTCCATGCCTTTCCATCCCAGAGATCTCTCAAAAGCTGAAGAATCAGTTGGATTTATTCCCTCCCTCATCTACCAACTGGGAGAATATAACTCAGTTGAATAAGATCGTTTCCAATGTGGTGAGGTGAAATGGAAAAAGCAAATTGAACCCAGTGTAATACGGTCAGTGGACAGTGCAGAGGAAGTTTTTTATTTTTCCCAGATCAGTCTATGCTACATTAATTTAACCAAAGCTAAGCTAAAAAAGTCCTCTGTCAAGGAGAAAACCAGTGGTCACAAAACTATAAAAGAAGTCCTTTGGTTAAATATAAAAGTAGAATGGGCTGCCCTTTCCTCTGTGAATAAAATCAAGAGCACCACTAATGAGTGGCATGGCCAGGAATCCTGCTCCTGTCTCTAAACATTGGATATCATGGTCTCCATCGCTGCATGAGTCCCACAGCACAGAAACAGGTAACTGTAAGTCTTTAAAATTTCATGGGCATCATAGAGTGACTAATGGGAGTCACTGATCAGCCTCACAGTCCTCTTTTCTTACATTGGCCATAAAATGGTTAAATCTCCTTCCTGAGGCACCATTAAGACCCTCAGGAGAAGACTGTTATAATTTGCCTGCAATTTAACTCCTGCACCATCAGTGCTGCTGGAGACACCACTTAGTGAGGGTCCCACTGGTGCTCAGAGGACAGTGCCCTCGATACCAAATACGCAGCTTTTCTTCATCTGCAGGGCTCATGTGATTTCAGTTTTGTGCTTAAAATACTCTGTGGAATGGGGCAGAAATCCTGAGTAAACGCCTCTGTCGTAATCCAAGTTCCCTGGCTTTGGTGGGAGGTGTTTTTGCCAATTATTTGACTTGTTGCCATTTTTGCACCCAGGCCTGCTCTGTCCTGGCACAGCAGTTCTGGCAAATTCTGCGGTCACGTTGCTCTGCTAGGTCTTGCAGGAGCTCTCAGCTGGCAGCATTAAGTGGCAAGACCAAAACCAACAACCAAATCACAGGGCTGCTATTGAGACGTTTCCTCAAAGGGCTTAACATTCTCCCCTCTCTCTTTAAGTGGTATAACGCTGCTAGGCTTGCTCCTGGTTTCACAGAATCACAGAATGTTGGGGATTGGAAGGGACCTCAAAAGATCATCCAGTCCAATCCCCCTGCCAGAGCAGGAACCTCAATGAGATCACACAGGAAGGTGTCCAGGCGGGGTTTGAATGTCTCCAGAGAAGGAGACTCCACACCCTCCCTGGGCAGCCTGTCCCAGGGCTCTGTCACCCTCACTGTAAAGAAGTTTCTTCTCAAGTTTAAGTGGAACCTCCTGTGTTCCAGCTCACACCCATTGCCCCTTGTCCTATCGTTGGGCATCACTGAGAAGAGCCTGGCTCCATCCTCCTGACATTCGCCCTTTACATATTTATAAACATTAATGAGGTCTCCCCTCAGTCTCCTCTTCTCCAAGCTAAAGAGACCCAGCTCCCTCAGCCTTTCCTCACAAGGGAGATGCTCCACTCCCTTCATCATCTTGGTGGCTCTGCGCTGGACTCTCTCCAGCAGTTCCCTGTCCTTCCTGAACTGTGGGGCCCAGAACTGGACACAATATTCCAGATGTGGCCTCACCAGGGCAGAGTAGAGGGGGAGGAGAACCTCTCTTGACCTACTATCCACACCCCTTTTAATACACATAGGAGCCTTGCCAAAAGTTTATGACTCGACCAACAAACTTTGTGAATGGGAAGAAACCACAGATGTGTTGGGAAGGGAAGTCAGGTGGAGGTTTATTCCTTGACAGCTGTGGGACCTGTGGAACCCGAGGGATGCCATTTGCTGTGACATGCTCTTAGCTATTCAGATCATGGCTCTCCTGAAGCTGTTCCACTTACTTTGTCAGCAGCTGTGAGTCGTGTCCAGGGTTTGTCCGCTCTCCTGTCATAGTCCTGTGCGTCTGCCACTTCTACGTAGTCACTGAAGCGGATGAGGATCTTCCTCTCACGGAGCTCTTCTACCGTGGGCCTTTGGCTCAGCTGCAGGTTTGAGGAAGGAGTGGAAAAAGACATCAGGACTTCACATTTTTCCCTGCAGAGTGCTGCTTGGGGATTTATTCTACTACAACCATCGTTATAATAGTAAGAAGGTTCAGACATTCCCAGTACCATTGTTTTTATCAACCTTTCACAGAATCGCTACTTGGGAGATAACCTGTTGTTATAGCACCTTCAATGTCATCCCACCTCACTGCTGGTGCAGCCCAGTGTTGTTTGGGAAGCAGCTGTGGCTGGAGACCCCGGTCCCTGGCTGAGGTTGATCAGCCCTGGCAGGAATGTGCACTGGTGACTCAGGAAGAGACAAAGACCACAACGCAACGTTAAATCTTCCCCCCCAGGCTGTACAGTCCCCAGCCTTGGGCTGCTGTGTGTGCTTCTGTGCTGCCTGGGAAGAGTCAGGCAAAGGCACCGAGTGGCTCCTGCCCTGAATTAAGTGCAAAAGGTGACAAATTACTTCCCTTACCATTCTGATATTCTGCAGACTTGTCCTTACCTCCGGAAGAGGCAGGCAGGATGATGATGATGACTATTGCACACTGAATTTTTCACTGTATGCTGCAGCTCACTTTTGTCTCACAGTGTATTTTACTTTTAACAGTTTACATTACATACTACAAGCCAAGAAAAAAAAAAAATAGCAAGGGTGGACTGGATCACGTCGAGAAGCATCTTCATTGTTTCAAAGCGTTTCCTTCAAATCCCACAGCAGAATAAGCAGCCACAGTCAAATCTCTCCTCTTAAATTAGAAACAGTAGTGTGCTGGCAGTCCACGTGTCGTACAGCCAGTTACAGGGCTAGGGCCAGGAATTGGCTTTCAGGGATCAATTCTTGGATGCACAGCATGCTGGTTCATGTCCAAACCAGTCACACAAGTGTTTCTGAAGGAGGTGCTACCATGTGTGTGTGTGTGGCTGTACATTTGCTGCAAGAGTTTTCACCATTAGAGCGAAACATTTGTAATTGTGATATATCAGGAAAAATAATATCCTGCTAACAATTAGCTAGACAGCGTATCACACTATTCCCACTCATTAGAAATAGGTGGGTTTTGCAACGCTTCACCCTTGTGAATAGTGAAAAGTATAAATATTTCATAAAATGCTTGAGACTCTCTTCTGCAAATGCATTTAGGCTCCTGGATCTGGACCTGCAATTCCACTTTCTTCCCAAAATAAGTATCTTGGTTCCCTGCATTTCATCTTCCAGGGAGAATTAAGGTTCAAACCAGCCAGGATGCAAAGTGGAAGGTGAAAAATTTGTGAGATCACAAGAAAGAGAAGCATATGCTTGAAATCCCACCATTCTCCAGCATTTGGGTCCTGGTGCAAGATAGCTCCACCACCTCATCCTGCCTCTGGATTTAAATCCCTGTGTGCTTGTTCTTGGCATGGATGGTTGCCTTTTTCTTCTCCTTTTAAAAAAGATGGTTGTGATGGGAGGTGACAGTGGGGCTGCTCTCCTTACACAGAGAACTCAGAGCATCCACTCATGGACTGGTTCAAACACCTGATGTAGAGAGGCTGCAGAGCTGCACTAACACCCTGCACACGAAATTTAGTGTTAATGTGCATTTCTCACTCTTAGGTGACACCTGTGAGATGCTCAGGGACTGGAATCATATCTTGCCCCTCCTGGCTGCAGCCCAGCCATTCTGCACACACCAAAGGGAGAGAAATCTCAGAAAGAAAGGGTAACCAGGAGCACAACTCCACGCTGACACGTCATGCCCTTGCCTAGGACAGCTGGCATCAGTCAAGCCACAGCTTGGCAGTTCGTGGGTTGTTTCCAATAGCTATTTCAGGGTAAATTACAACATTTAATAGGGGAAAAAAAATCCCTGCTGGTTTGAAAAAGAGCAACTCTGAAAGTTCTGACTATTGCAAAGATCTTAAAACTAGACATTTTTCTCACACCCACTTTCTTCTATGGAAGCATGAAATTTCCTGGGGTGAGCTTCTCTGCCTGTGTTTGTCACACAACATTTAAAAGCTTCCTTTTATTTCTTCCAAGAGTTTCCCAAAAGCCCCATTTTATATACCCATGTTCAGGTCAGCCAAAGAGCATCTATGCAGTGAAGTCAGCAAGAAACCCGACTGTCTGAATCAGACTAAAGGTTTTAGGGACCTTTTTTAAAAAAACTAAAACTAAAATGCAGACACAGTAGGCATAACCTTTTTTTTTTTTTTTTTTTTTGGTTTTTGTTTGTTTGTTTGTTTTTAAAGCAACAGGACAAACCTATCTGTGAGCTAGAGTACCAAGCTGGAAAGGCCAGAGGGCACAATAAAGTAGATCGAAACACATATAGATTTCAAAATGTTATTTTTCACTCTAGCAGAACAGAATTGCCTCTTCAGCCTTGAATCCCTGATATCTACACCTAAAAGTCACCTGCAAGCCAAATACACACGGCAATTAATAGATGAGCTTTTAACACAAGCAAGCAAACCAAACTGCTATACCATGCTTGGAGTATAATCACAGCTACGCTATGAGTGAAGCTTCTCTCTGACCTCCAACTTGTCCTGAATGTGATTTCAAATTGCTGGGTTTTCCTAGTACCAGTCCTAGTACTAGAGCTGCAGGTTTGTTAGCACTGATGCAGGGAGCACAGCAGAATTTTTCTTTCTATTACTTAAAATCCAAGCTCTGACCATGGGAATAGAGAATCTTTATGCTGAAATAATATTATGATTATACCTCAAAATTTCAAAGATAAGGGTGAGTCTCCATCTTGCATCAACTGCATCTTTTCTTATAGCAGCACAAATTGAGGATGTATGACCAATATTATCTGTACATTTCTCACCTTTTATCATTTTAGGATGTAGCCTAGATGTTGTTTCAAATTAGGATGGAATTTTTTTAAAAAATAAAATGTCATATGACGTGGACTATGATGACACCAACAAAATGTGAAATCCTGTGAATCAAACAATCTATTTCTAAACGGCTACAAGAGAAGCAGGAGCTCCTATGAGCTTTCCAAGCTGGAAGAGGACTTTCACAAAATGACTGGCTCTATTTCCCAGCTTCTGTCAGCTCTCAGGTTTGTGCTGATCTCAGTGATGAGCAAGTTTGTACAAAGGAGAAGGCGGGTGGCTGTGGATGCACTGAAACGTGCAGCGCCAGGCTGATGTCTAAGCGGTGTCAGGAGCCACAGTGGTACTTTTGCCAGCAATGTGATTTCACTGCTGGTATTTACCTTAATGCTGCACTGGGCTCTTAAAACAGCTTCCTTGGTGCACTGGGTGCAGCTTAAAATCAAATAAATGATGGTAAATGTTAAGCATCACGTGATGAAATGAGACAAATCTGAGGTGAGTTCTCATGTTCTCAAATGCACAAAAAGCAAATCAGGTGCATCACCTGCCCATTTCACCCTACTGAAATGCACTGCAAGCCTTTGGGTGTGAAGAACGATGCACTGAGTTTTACATGAAAAAATGTCAAGGGCATGAGCACATTATTAAATTTAGTGTTGATGGGCATTTCTCACTCTTAGGTGACACCTGAACGTAAGACAGACTAAAGGCTGCTTCTTCTCTTCCCCTGCAGTCACACAACTATTACTGGATATTATTTTTAGACGCCTTGCCTTTGCTTCAAAAACCTACAACCAGTGCAATTTCAGGTCCTTACACACCCCATCAGAGGGGTGGGCGGTGTCTCCATGCCCACAGAGCAGCTGGAGCAAGCGAAGCACAGAAGACCAAGCAACCAGCTCAAGGTGACCCAGGAGGGCAGAGCTATAAACAGAAAATAAAGATGCACTGACTCTCGTGCCAGTGCTCTGGCTGTGCAAAAGAGTCCTCAAATCCACAGCTTCTACCACATAGTTCATGTATAGCCATAAATCTCCATATATTTACATATATAAATACATACCCACGTAATATATTCAGTACATTAAACCAGACTGCCAATCTGATCATACTAAATGGAAACGAGAGGGACAACGACAATGAGTGGTTTTCTAAAAGCAATTAATGGAAATTGAATGGTTAAGGAACTGCCCTGCCTCTTTCTCATGCCACTGCAGAGATTCCTTGGGAGCTGCTAAGTATGAGAGTCTCTCAGTATGTCTGGGCAACCCAGGGCACCCTTAACTCTTAGACAACTGGGAGAATGGCTTTGCTAACAGACTCTGAGCAGCTCCACTCTAAGTGTCAGTTCAATGTCTGTTCTCGATAAAAGCACAGCTCACCTGAGATCTCACCTTGGAGTTTATTTTTATGACCTGTGAGCTGCTGTCTCTTGGGTCAAAATTGCTTTAATGCTACATAATCCTTCTTTGGCAACACCTGAGAATGTGCTCGGCTTCTTCTAACAGGCAGAAAGAGTAGGGCACGTTCGAAACTCGCAGTAAAAGGACACAGTCAAGGACACAATGCAGTTGCCTGCAGAAGGTGGTGGTGCTTCACGCAGGGAGAAAGGGATCTGACTGAGCTGGACCCTTTTTTACTCACTTCTGTTAATCCCCTGTCAAAGGGATGTGCATGTGCATGGCTGGACCTTCTCTAGGTGTTCCACCTGGGTATATACAATTCCATACACCTAGTTGTGAAGCTCTGTGAGCTGAGGGAGCAGGGGAACTTTACGGTGTGCGACTTCATTATTTAAGTGTGAACCAGGGCAAAAAGCCCTTTTGAAGTCAATGGATTTGTATTAATGCAAAAGCAGTATAAATGAGGACAGGACGTCCCATGTCCCATCACGGGAGTTCAAGTTTTCCTCTGTATATTCTGGATCACTGGAGATAAAAATAGGCATGTCTAAAGCTTTAATACAGAGCCAATTTGCCAGGGAAGGTTTAACACAAACCCCTTTGTTCTCAGCATGGGAAATAAAGCAAATTGAAGCATCACCACCAGGTAAAGTGGAGGGGAATGTAACTCTTGCCAGTCTGGTCTTGGGAATTTAGTCAAATGCGAAATGCTGAGTTTGTTTCACTTCAGTCACAATGAAGTGCTTTGTTAAAATGTTATGGCTGTTATTTAAGGAAGAAACTCAGGTGAAAAATTACAGATCCTAACTAGCAGTGCAGATAACCTCCTCTCTCCTTTGCTCCCCCCGCTTTGTGGTAAGATAGGATGTGATGAAAATGCCCCAAAGACCTTTCTTTCTGCCTATAAATGCAGTTTATCCAAATTAGCCGCTAACCTTTTTCCTTCTCTGACCTTCCCCCTTCCCTCCCGCCCTCCGCCTCCCTCTCACCTCCCTCTGATGAGTCCCACCTCTCTCAAGAGTTCATTATTTTGAACAGCCTGTGCTGATGCAAGCCAACGGAGGTCAATTAAAGAAAAGATTGAACAGCAAGACATTTCCCAGTGAGCCACCAGTGAAGAGAGAGTTTAAGTTGTGCCAGGGTAGGAATTTAATGGGAGCAAAGATTTCAGATTTTTGCATGGATTTTAAGAACCAGCCACACCTCATCATTTTTGTTGTTGACAATACAGCTACGAGATTTTTAGTTTTGGAGCCTGGAGCTCCAGGAAAAATTAGCTATTGGCAGTGGGGGATAGGAAGCTGTAAACATCTGTGGGGAATGGGGAGCATGATGCTATTTGAGAGAAGAGAAGGTAGGAAAAGAAGAGTTTGGTTCCTCTTTGCAAGCGATTTGCAACATGTTCTGTTAATCCAGGCTACGACTCGCTCTCTGTAATGGGAGCGCTCAGGGGGAGTTCACGTTTGTGTTAATTGCCTTGGTGCTCGGCCAAATTCACCACCGCTCAGAGAGGATAAATTCTTAGTCGTAATTCCTGGGGGTCCAGAATTACCTCCTTGTGGGGGGGACCCACCTGTAACACTTGTCCCAGAGGGCTTCTACACGTTAATACTCTTGGAATGGGCATGTGGGCCAAGACCAGTGCTCAGAGAAACCCCCTCCTAATCCACATGTCCCGCCCTCTGATTGTATGATCCTGTGAAAGCTGCTCAGTGGGCCCAGAGGGGCAGGGAGAGGGAGGACGGGGGGCTGGATGTGCACAGCCCGACCATGGGCATCTCAGGTGACATGAGAGATGTCTCACCTCTCCTTCCTCGGTCAGGAGGGACACAAGCTACAGAGAAACCACAGCAAACAGTATTTGCCTCCATCTTGTTCTTTGAATGGCAGCTATTCCCTGTCCCCAGTCAATGTGGAGTTCAGATGAGTCTGAGAGGATGAAAAGTGCTTAAAGGGGCAGCTTGCTACAGGTCACCTGATTTTTAAAATTTTTTTAATTTTTTTTTTTAGAAATTGCCTGTCCAGATGATGAATTCAACTGGATATTTATTGCTGACTTCATAAGTTATCTAGACCGAGCAAGGTAATCTTACTTATTCCAGCATGTCATGTTACAACTTATCATCATAATACTGTAACAGAATGTCAGTGCTGAAGGAATTTTAAGAACAGCTTTTTAATGGATGAAGTGGGTTGTTCCCCTGGAGTTGGAATGACACCATCAAAAAAACCCCATCAGGAACAGCAGCAGTTTCTATAGTGCAAGGTCAAAAGACTTCTCAGCCGTTTCTGCAGAATCCTTTTCCCTTCTTATTATCAACTGCACATGGTTACAAGGAGGCAACGTGAGTACTTGCCTTACGTAGAACTTACCCTGCGGGTATGTGTGTGCATTAAACCTCAGTGCAAACAGAAAGGTCTGCTGGGCAAAACAATTGCCGTGCTCAATTAAACTTCTGCTTGATCTGAGGTTTAAAATCCTTTGGTAATAAGACTTCAGTACAAATCAACAGAAGGAGCACGCCGCTCTGCTGTAGACACAACGACACATCTGGGACATGCTCATGAAAAGGCAAGGCTGGGGAATAAAACAACTTCTGCAGGATTCACTAGGTGGTTGGCATTTCTATTTGTTATCTATCCACTTGCACACTTTATTGGCTTCTTTCCTCTAGTGATTTCTGAGCTTTTATGACAGTATATTTAGTAGGTGAGAGCAAAAGTTGTCACTAGACCAGGTGCGTGGTTCTTTCATTAAAATTACAGTGTGTCACTAAAAGAATTTACAACAGTTTAAAAAGATGATCAAAATCAAACAATGCTAAGTCATGTTGCTACTAACCTCACAAACGTGGAGGAGAAAAACCTTTACTAGGGAAGAAGCCAAAAAAAGGCTAAAAAGAATGTAATGGGGGCTTGGATTGACTAGTCCCACCACTGTTCCTACTTAGAAGTGCAACCAAGACAAAGAAAAGAATCTCACAGAAGACTGCTGAGGTTTCAGGGAGCAGACACTGCTGTGATGCTACAGCAGCCCGGGCGTTAAGTAGCTGTGGCCTCTGCCTGCAACATCTCATGATAGAGAATTCTGCTGATTTACATCACCTGAGAATAAGGCGTGAGATTTTTAACCATAAAATAAAACAATCCAGCTCCAAGTGTAACCTTTGCATGTATATTCAGAGCCATTTCCTTGTCATTATTTATACCATGAAAGCTTGTGGTCACATAGGTCAAAAAGACTAAGCAACCTAAAAATATACAGGAAGGGGCTGGTGCTGCTTTGCAAGCCTGTGAGGTTTTTAGGGGTCTTTCTCCACTGCTGGAGGTAGGAAATATGTCAGTGGTGAAATACAGTTTTATCTGCAATAAGAGGATGGATTTTTGGCTACGTATATCGGGGCATCTATAGACATTTACACCAGTTGTGAAACTGAACGCGTGTATCTGAAATGACTCTTCTTCAGTTTGAAGAGTAACTGACTTTCAAATGGGAGGAAACCCCAAAGCAGACGATGCCGTTTTGTTTGTCCTGCCCTGCCAACACAAGATTGTTTTTTACACTATACACCATTTTGTGCTCGTCTCTATTGAGTTTAAATGCCTCAAGTGACAATCTCCTTTCCCAGAAGAACTTTATTTCCCCATTTAATGCTTTTTTAGGTGGAATCTCCAAATGCAATCAGCATTGTTTTAACTTTGCTCTCTCTTCTAAGGGCTGCAGAAGCCACTACATCTACAGGGAGCAGGGTTAGACCAATGCTAGGCTCTCTACCCTTCACTATTCAAAACTTCCTCTGTTATAAAGACTAGATCTTCTTTTGTCCAGTTTCAAAACGTTACCAACAATAAGCCCACAAAGCAGCTCCCTTCACTGTCTGTGGACTTACACCCTAGAGCATTGGTGATTTATTTTCAAGATTTAAGACTCGTTTCACACTCTGCTTTTGAAAATGTTGCTGAGGAAGAAGAAAAATGCAAACATCACAAAATGCAAAAATGTACAGGAGGGAGAAAGTTACAGTAGTGTCATAAAAGGATCAAAGTTGCTTCTCACCTTACGTGTTAATCTTCTCTTTATCTCTCGTTTTTCCTCCTGCTCCTCTTGCTCATTCCGGGCTGTAAAAGATTTACAAGGATCTCAGGCTGTGGACTCGTCAGGCAAGCACAGTATGCAACAGAATAAGCCTCTCCATCAGCATATTAATGTTTCAAGACCTCTCTGATGCACAGCATGTCCCTCTGGGGCTGGTGAACTTCCTCGATCCGTAGCTACTGTGCTTCTTCACACACTTCATAAAACATCTACAGCCTCCTTCCTTTCCCTCTGTTGGCACCTCTTCATGTGTGTCACTTTCTAGAAGGGCCAGGCAGCGAGCCAGCTCTTCAGAAACTGTTATCTCCCTCCCCACAGGCCTGGTGGCCTCAGGGGGCTCAGCTAAGATATGGTTGGATTCTGCAAGGCTGCAAGGTCAATGGTTGGAAAAGAAACACATGAATTTTTTTTTTCCCATCTACAGAATAATTTCTCTGCAGCTACTCTTTGGAGAGAATGGAAAAAAAATTCAGAATAGAGGTGTCAGGCAAAATCTGCAACTTCCCATGACCTGAGCAGAATAAGGAGAGAGTGTCCTTCCACTATGAGTCTTCACAGCATCGCACTGGAGTGTAAAAGCACATCTCAGGGCAATCCACTTTCAGCATGAAGCCAAAAGGTCATGTCACAAGTACTTACCAGGGCAAGCCTCAACCATCATCCCTCAAGAGGACAATGACATTTAAATATACTAACTCTCCTTCAACTTAGGAGCAGGCTGTAATGCATGTCTTGCAACTGAACTTTACCACAAGTCACTAAAAGCTCCCAGGTTTTGAGGTGCTCAGCTCCTCAATCAGTTAGGATCCATTTCCACTGCTTCGTTGATGGCTGACTTGCTCCTTACTCCAATCACGCCCACATGTAATAGATGAGGGCAAATATAACTCATCAGCTGGTCCAACAAGTACCTTGGGCCCCTGGTGTGATCTGGTTTTCACTCGGATAGGACTATCTCAGGCAGGAATAACTCTGCAGGGCAGATTATGGACCTCAAAGGCCAGTTTGGGATAGGTGGCTTGATTTAAATTATCCAACTTTGGACTGAATTAAACCCAAGGGCGAATCCCATGTCCCTCTGTGCTGATCCTGCAGGAGAAGCAGGCACCCTTGGCAGAGTGGCAGTAACAAGCCACCAGCTGTAACTTCTTCAGCCAAGAGAGCACAGCTCAGGACTCCCACTAATCAACTGGGACAAGCCAAAAGTAATACACGGAGGTCCTAACCCAACAGAAGTCTGCCCACAGTGGAGGAGATGCAATGTCTCAAACCAATGCATTCAAAACAGGGGCTTTCTCCACACAGAAATAAGACCCAAGGTTCAGAGGCCACAGAAGTCTCTGAGCAGGTGAGGAGGGCTAGGCTGGAAGCCAGGATTCTTGCTGCTCAGGACAGTAGAGCTGACAGGTCTATCACAACAGCTCACTGAATTCAGCAGGTCTGGGGAATCTCCACCAAATTGGACAAAGAGCCAATCAATGTTACGATGTTTTTTACAATACGCTTCTGATCTTTAAATGTCATTTTACCAAAAATATGTCTTCTGTTCTCAGGGGGAAGGAGACTGATAGTGGAGTAAAAAGAACAGAAGACAGCAGGGAGTCACAAATGGCTTTTTAAATGATAACTGCAATATCTACACTGATAAATATGTTTTTCCTTTTTCAATAGTTCCAGTCCCTACTGGGTTGGCTTCACTTCTAGCAAATTGCTCCTCAAGCAATTTCATTCTTTCCTTCGTGTCTCCAATTTGGAGGAGCTGGTCCTGCAAATACCTACTCTCAGAAGCAAAGCCACTGATAAATCCTTGTAAGATTAAACCAGAGAGACACGGTGCTAAAGAGAGCCCACTGAGAGGCAGGGTTGAACTGCAAGCAGACAAGCAGTTCTCTATAAAACTTAAGTTATGTCCATTCATTTGTGTACTTGGCATACGACGTCTTTCTTTTGGCTTCATTTCTCAGCCCAGCCACCCACCTTCAGAGACAGCCAGGCAGGCTGAAGACCTTGGTCAGGTAAAAACTGGGAATTAGGAATAAGTTCTCCTCTGAAACCAGAAAGTGACTTTGTTTCAGCTATTTCTTTAGAAAGTTAATGAAGTCATGCTAATCCTGTGAAGCTACAAAACTGTTGCTTTATTTTATCTTACATGTTCAGGAGATGCTCTGTTTCTCTAGACCAAAGGGTGGGTGGGTGTGATTTCCAGGCCTGATTTCTATGCCTGTGTGAAATGTCCCCCAGTACAATCTGAGACCCACAGCGCCCACCTAACCACCATTTTTGTGAGGAATTTATGCAACCCTGAACATGCCAGGCTGACAACTGAAGTACTTGTATCCATCTGAGAACAGGCATGGAGGTGGTGCGTGAGGGGGATTCAGGTATCCTTCCTCATGAACTTATTCACCAAGTTTTAACTGCAAAAAGCGTTCTTTAGTCTTCACACTAACCCTGCAGGTCTGGACTCTTCTCACTATTGGAGTCACACTTGGACTTCAATACGAGTCAGTGAATTGGGCGTACTTCAGTGAAGGGCCTTTCAAGCACCAGTGTCCCTGTTCTCTGTTTCTTTGCTGAGGCTGCTGCTGTTATCTTACCACTACCAGCAAGTAGTGGGACTTGTGCAATGGATGCTCTGCCCTTGCAATTCAATAAAGCTGAGCACCTCAGAATTCCTGCAGTAGCACAGAGCTAGGAAGTGATCCCTTTGTGTATAAAGACTGGATGTCCAACCGCATTTTGCCTCATTTCTTCTCATCAGAACGGGCAATAACATGGTTACACATGTAAAAGGAACATCATAGTACCAGACATTTGCATTAAGATTTCAGCTTTAACTGCAGAGGAAATCCTATTTACTCTACCCAGGAGCTTGCTGGGTGTTTTGTTTGGGTTTTTTTTGTATGTATGTGTGCTATGAACTGAGCTTTTGCAAATAGCTTGACCTGCTTATGCAGAGAATTTACACCCTTTTCACCATGGCTTCCTATTTATCCTTTCTCTAGGCTCCATTATATTTCTTATAATTCCTTTTCTCAGAAGTCTAGGGAAAGGACACAAAGCGATGCTGTACAAACCAGACACTATTTATATTTACTTGCTTAAGAGTAGAGCATTTTTATGCTTTCTTTTTTTTTCAGTTATGTAACTATTTTAATTGTTTGTTCCTTTCCCGCTGTGCTTCACCAAAAGTTGAGATGCCTTGGAAATACCACATTACTTTTTCCTGTAATTAAGAAGTTGTTTGTCTACCAAGACACACGTTTTGAGGCAGATCTGTGCTTAGGAAGCAAGCTACAAAAATTCCATTTAGGAAATAAAATATAGTTCTGGAATTCAGGGTAATATTTCCAAACACATCCATATCATTTAAGAGCCTACATTCAATTCAAAAAGAAACTAATGTGACTCGGGATAATTCCTCTGAAATGTAAGACATCTTCAGGTCGCTACGTGACTGCTGTGTTTGGCAACGTGACCTTTAGGAATCTCTGCAAGAAACCCGGCGTTGGATATGCTGCCTCTCTGCTAATGCCAGTTCAAACACTGGCTGCCTCAGCCACCCACCTCCCCCAGCCACCCTCACCAGTGCCAGGGTGGTGTTTACTGGTCACGCACCAGTGGCAGGTGGTACATGACACATGTTTGTTCCTAAATCCCGGGATGACAGCATGGGATGCCCAGAGAATCAGCTTCTGTCCCTCCTGGCCTGAGCCTGGCATTGGTCACGTCGCAGGTTCCTCCTCCTCCCGCTGTTCTGCTACCCCCCCTGTGAGACAACCACATCTGGATGTGCCACCTATTTCCTCAGGTTCTGCCCCTGACTTCCTCCAGCAGCCAGTCATGGGAGTGAGGAGTAGATGGCAGGAGCACAGCTATCACAAGGGGGCTGGCCCCAAACTCTTCTGGCAGCCTCGGGCTCGCCCACGCCGCTCTGCTGTCCCGTCTCTTCTCCTCTTTGCATTGACAGGGGTGTCTCTCTCTTTCTCTTTGTCTGCCACGTGTCATAACATAACAGATGAAAAAACTCTGCTGAGCATTAACACTATCGTTACCTTGCTAGGATTTTGATTTTGAAATATTTTATCAATCAATTCTGTTAATTTTTGGAGAATTAATCTTCTGCTACCACTTTTTTTATGATTTTGTACAATGTAGTTATTTGAACAATAAGAGAAGGCAAATTATGGACATTATGTATAAGGTACCATTTAGGAATACCTTTTTTCTGTAGTAATTTTTGCAAATTTCCCTGGAATTATGCATTTACTGACTTAAAAAGGGAAGAACTTGTTTCTTTTTGTTTTCTGTTTCCAAAGTAACATAAATTCAACAATTAAACTTAATTGTTGAATTGATAAACACCTTTTTTTTTTTTTTAAATAGTCAAACGAATTCAATGTGAGTAAAGAAAGTGTCATCTTTTTTCCTATTCATTCATGAGATTACAAGATCAGTACTAGACAGTCCTGCTTCCCTTGAAGCTGCTGGCAATGTATCTACCAACTTAACTCATATCAGGGTCTCTACATGGTATTTTGTCCCTTTAAAATATAATTTCACATTCTGAGGATTTACCAGCAGGTTTTTGGCTGATTTAAAGGAAGAGTTTCAGGGAAAGATTTCAGGGAAATAATCCTGAGTCACATTGGTTTCTTTTTTTTAATTGAATAAAAGCTCCACCTCGTCTAGATTGCTGTGAAGATTTTTTTAGGCAAACTAATCAAGCCATGCCCTGATGCCTTTACTAACTTATAATGGGGTACTTATCTGTGTAAGAGCTGCATAAAGGCTTTTCAGAATGACCGACCCTCTGTTTGGAACAGGACTTGGGAAGAGATTCAACATCTGGGTTTCCTTCCCCATAGATTGTTCCTTCTTGTGAATTTACTGACTCTGATTTTAAAGAATCGTTTCTGCAGCTCTAGATGTTGCTACAGACTTGCATGTTTATTTGCATTTATGATGTACTTTATTATTATTCATGATGCACGTGCAGAATAGTTTATGTTTTCTAAAAAACACCCAACATACACCTAAATTAAGCCAAACTAGCTGGCTTCAGATTAAACGTCAGCAGTATCAGGACTTACGTTTCAGGATGTTCCTCTGCTCCAATTCTTCAGCGGTCGGCCTCTGGCTCAGTCGTCTGCGAAAAAAGTCCAAGATCAGTTTTTGGACCATATCACATTCTCCTGGGTTCTCTGTCTTGAAGAGTTATTTTGGGGTGTGAAAGGCAGAGCAGAAAGCACTGACACTGCTCCATTATGTACTTGGTACGCCCGGACCATGCGTGACACAGACCATGCTTCGCTTTCCCAGTTTCCTCTGTTTTCAACTCACGAAAGACAAAATACGTTATGTCATCTTAGGCATGACTCTCCCACCCCTACCCCAGGCAGAGTTGCTGAAAGCTAAGCTACACAGATGTCTCCACTTAATTTCCTTCCTCCCATGCCTGCTTCCTGACTCGCACAAGTATTTCTAGCTAAGACCCAGCTAAGCCTCTCGCCGCCCTCTCGCCAGCCTCCTGACTGCGCCCCGTTGGTTCCAACAGCGTTTGAGCACACAGAAAAAACAAGGGATGGTTTGGCAGTGCTGAGGGAAGAACAATAGCAGCCCTCCTCCTCCTCCTCCTCCTCCTCCTCTCGTGGCTTTTATTAAATCTTATATTGAAGGATCTGCTGATTTTTTTAGTCAACCTGTAACAGGGTCACCACAAACGCAATCTAATTACCAATGGGGACCCTGGGCACAGAAATGGTCTGAATATTCAGAATACAAAGCAGGGGAGAGAAGCACAAAGGGGCCTTTGGAAAACAAAGTAAACCAGGGAGATGACATCAGAAGTCAACACTGCTGGGCCTCCTCATACTCTCCTCCGAGTCAATGGGAGTTTTGTCAGTGATGCCAGTGACAGGACAGACGTGGTCATTCCTTCAGACATGGTCATTCAGAGACGTTCCCAACTTGGGGGCCCCAGTCTCTGACAGTTGCCTCATTGGTTCCCCTGTGAGGTACCAGGTACTGATAGGAAGTGTGACATGAACATGAGCTGCATGGCTTCATCTTCTGTGATGAATGCTTCCCTGGCCCGGGGCACAGAAGCTCACTCAAACAGGGCTGTCTCTATGACGCTGGATGAGGGATGTCTGACAACAGCTCCTCACACCACAGGGGCTGAGCCACTGCTCAGAGATGCTCACACATCTCCAGCTTTCTCCAGAGCCAGGAGCTCACCTGTGCACCAGTTCAACACCCCCGCCCCTCACATCACGCATGGTGCACCGGGTTGAAGCGCATGGGGTGGGTAGGAGCCCACCCCCTACACTAGCTGTATGAAGGCAGAAGCGCTACAGGCATATGACTTCACACAGCCTGAAGGTTTCCACCAGCAGAGATGATACCAGCCATACGTCCTTTGGGACCACTTTACACCATGAAAAAAAAAACCCAGCAGAACATGACCCTATTCCAGCATATAATTTGGAGTTATTAATTAGCTTTGTCTTTTTCCCACAGCAGATTGAACATTTATCTCGTTGGGAAAGTGTTGAAAGGGACAGAAACTCATCCTTAATTCAGAAATAAAGAATGTCTGCAAAGTACTTTGAAGACAGAAAGTGCTATTCAAGCGCTTGCTATTACCATCCCGAAGATACAGTAGCTGTTGCTAATTGGGGACTTCACTTCAGGACTGGGAAGCAATTAAAACTACTTTATTTCTAGCAACGCATAAGAGTCAGAAAAAGTTGCCACTCTCAGCCTCACCATGTGTGTCTGCAGGAATTGAGTTATACAATGTTTTTAATCCACCTCACTGTGATGCTTATCAAGAGGATGCACCAGAGGGATGTTAAGGATGGACACCAGCCATCCAGCGTGCGGCTGCTTCTATAGAAACAAACATCACACAAGAAGCAAAAGGAGAAATTAGTCTGAAGAGAATGCTCCTGAAAAGGCTCCTCTTTCCAAGAAACAGCGATTGAAGGGTGTCCTGGTTTTGCTAGGTTAGTATTAATTTTCTTCTTAGTAGTTACAATAGCTTGTGATAAGAAGAATGTTGATAAAGTAATAATGTCATTAGTTGCTGCTGGAGCTCAAGGTCATTGTGTTTGGCTGGTTCACAGCTGCATTAGGACTGGGAGGGAGAAGGGCAGTGAATAGCAAAACCCAAAACTGGCATTGGGATGTGCCAGTGAGATATTCCAGGTCATGTCATGTCAGTATATTAACCAGGGTTGACTGGAAGACAGGGATATTCTCTCAGGGATCGCTCAGGCTCACTCTTCCAGGGTTTCAGTTTTGGGACTGTCTCTGCCCTGGGATCGCTGGCTGGGAAAGACTGGGCATCAGTCGGTGGGTGATGAGCAACTGCACTGTGCATCACTCAATTGTATATTCTGTTATTACTGTTATTATCATTATAATTTTATTTTAATTAGTAAATAGTTTTTATCTCAACCCGTAAGTCTCTTTGCCCTTTTCCTTCCTATTCTCTCCCCTACTCCCTGGACGCAGGGGGAGAGTGAGAGAGCTGTGCTTGGCTGCAAACCAAAAGGGTGAAACCACCACAAAGGACTCAGCTAACAGCTCTGGCAAGAACAGTTCACACTGGAGTGTTTCTAACAAAAGGCAGAAGTTTTATCTCTCTATCTACACAGGTGATTTACAAAAAGGACCAAGTCTCCCATGTGTTTACTTGAGTACCTGCCATGAAGTAGATGTATTTAAGGAAACCTTTCACTTCACTGTGTCAGTGCTTCCACACAAGAGGACAGAGATTTCCTCCAAGTATGCCCTTGGTATTAAATGTATCCCCTACTCCTGTGTTGCTCATAGACCTATAGCCTACAGGCTTCTTCCCCATGCTGCCTAATAGGGCCCCAAGTGAAAGCCAGCCAGAAATACCTGTGTTCCCCATCAAAAGTCAAATTATTTTATAGATCTCATTACCCATCCTTTTCAGGCTGCAGCGTGCTCCTGCCCTAAATGATGACCACTGTTTTCAAGTGACGCACTTACACAGCAGAAGAAGCCATGACACTGTTGACAGATATGTTCTAGAGATCTGAAGCTATCTGTGTTCATCGGTTGTCAATTGCTTCTGGACTCTTACAAACCCAAGAATTTTTAATAGCAAGACTTAGGCAGTAGGAAAAGATAAGGTACCCTTGTAGTGGAACAAAATCATGACTAGTTCTTACAGTGCAAGAGGCCAAGAACAGCTGGAGGATAAAGAAGGTAATGAACAGACGCTGTGGAGTTGCCTGGCCTCCAGTACCAGCATCTGCTTTCATCTCCATGAACTGCTGTTACATCCCCATTTCCATCGTCCTTTTGGAGTGACTGAGCCTGCTCTGGCTCCCTCCTTGTGAGTCCCTCCTTGATGAGGTCCTTAAACAAACCCAGCCCCTTCCCCAGCCCTTCTCTTCCAAGCTCTCACAATTATTTCCTTTCTCAGTCTCTTGCTCTTTCCATTTCATTTCTTCTCTTTCTGACACAGTGACTTCTGCCCCAAATTATCTTTGGGTTTTACAAACAACTCCCCCAGCTCCTCAGAACAGCTTCTTTTTAGTTCTTTTTTCTTGCCTCTTAACTTCTAGGTCTGCCAGATGTTAAGCCAGATGTTAACTTACCATTTTTTACAATCTTGATACTAGATACTGATCCTGTAAATCAAGCAACATAAGCAGCTATTGCTTTGTCACCATGGCTGCAAAGATACAGGTTTTTCCACACCAAATTTCAGTATACCATCTCCAGTGCACTGCTCTGATCTTGGCAAACACCAGGTGTGCTGTCTCCTCTCTTCCACCTTCCCTCCTGTGCTGCCCAGCATAAAAAAATATCAATGAAGCCCACCTAGCTTGCAGAGGTTGATTTCAGTGGTCTGATCACTGGAGTGATGCTGTGCCTTATTTCATTTAACATCACAGGGGCTGCATGAGGCTGTCAAGAGCCCAGAGGTCATGAAACAAGTGTCTCATTAGCAGCACAGTCAGAATAAAGAGGAGAAAACAGAGGTGAGGAAGGAGCCTGGTGCGAGAGCAAAGAACAGATCTGCTTGTGAAAACCGTAAGAATCGAGTGGGATGTGTGGTGCTGCTGTTGATCTGAAAGGTAACTCTGGCTGCTTCATGGAGCTGTAGGAGCAGAGGTGTCTAACCAAGGAACAGACAAGACAGGCCTTATTAACAACCTTTAACAGCACTTTCTATATCTAAAACCTCTAGTGTGAACATGCTTGACCCTCACTGTGCCATTCATGCAGTTTTCCAATCAGCTTCAGGCATTCAAAGGGAAGTTGATATAGGAAAGTTGGTTTGTTTTTAATTTGTGCTTTGCAACGTATTGCCTGGTTTATACTTCATATGTTTTTTGCAATATGGTTAATAGTGGTTTTGCTAATACACTGACAAAGGTTTTACTACAAAGAAAATCTTCCTAAGATTTATGGTGACATAAAGAAAGCCTGGCTAGGATTTCACTGAAAAAAAATAAATATCTAAATGAGATTGTCAGTGGAAAAATAAAAGAGTTTGCTCACAGTTACAAAGATAAACTTGACAGCTAACCAATTTTTCTGGATTAATTCCCTGCATGAACCAAATGCACCACACTCCTTGTGCTAGGACTACACATGAGCTGAGCAGCTCTTCATAAGGACATTGTGTGGTGGGGTTTTTTCCTTTGTTTTTCTGCTTTTTTTTTTATTATTTGCTCTGGGGTGGGCATGTCATGGTGGATGAGTAGTTCTGGGGCAGGAGGGACAATTGTGCAAAATAATTGCTGTAGACTCAAAGTATTGGCTGGTGGGAGTGTAATCTCTTCAGGGAGTCCAAAGAAAGACAGGCAGCATTTTCACTGGTGGATGCTACTCTTTGGAGCCTGCCCAGCAAACTGAGAACTTGGAAGTTTCTGCTCAATGGGGCAGTGTTCTGCAGGAGCAATAAAAGGGAAAAACTGGCTATACAACTCCCCAGGCAATACAAAACATTTAACTGAAGAGCTCACAAGGTAAGTGATGCTAACCCTGCTCTGCAGTGTGGCCATACTCAAAGGGCACTCAGGACAGTGGCCAAATAGTTGTGGGGCTGAGGGTCAAATTCTTACAGTCTGGTGGCACCTCTGAAGCAAGGTGCTCTGGGCTGCCTTAGCTGTCCCCTACCAGGAGTCATGGGTTTCCTCTCCTTAGTCTCTTCTTTTGTTGTGGATGAACTCTGATAAAGAGCTGGGTAATGGCATACAGGACAGCACTGGATGTCTGCTTTCTGGGTATCAGGAATTCATCTTTGCCTCTGTCAGGAGAGCAAGAAAATCTAAGAGCTCAGTGTGGGGTCATTTGCAAGTATAATGGCTGGATATAGTACAGGGCTTGCTGGAAAATGATGCCCCATACACCTGCCAGGCTTGTTAACTCTGAGAGATTGCAGATACAAGAGGCAGAACCTAGCAGCTCTCCAGTGCTTGAATGGTGACATCTGGTTGCGTGTGACCCAAGAGCAGGACTGATCAGCAAACAGGTCACCAGTGGTCACAACAGGGTACGTAGGTGAGGTGTCTAGAAAATCACCCAAACATCTCAGAGCTCAGCCATGCTCATGCAGCTCTTCCTGATGACACAGGTCACCCTGATGTAAAATAACTTCTGAGCACAGTGCAGCATAACCCCTGGAGCAACTCCTGAATTTATTCTGTAGATGCAAATCTTTTTATTCAGTTGCACTGGGTTCATACCACCCTAGAGATTGCTCTAAGAGAGGAGTAAATCTGAGCTGGGCACATGAGAAGCCAGCTGCTACTTGTCACACTGCTCTTTAGATGGCATAAATGAGCACGACTGAAGCCAGCAGAACTGTGCTGATTTACATCAGCTACATAATTCAACACGAGGAAAATTCAATGGGAGTAAAGAGTCTTACTGTTGCTTAATTTAGCTTGCCTTTCCCAAGAATAATGCTGAGAGCAAAGCAATATTAATGAAGTATAGGCTACCAGGGGCTCTTTGCACTTCCATGGCAAGTACAGAAAATTGGAGGAGAAAAATGGAGGAGAATAAAATCTTGCGTTTCCTTCTGCCAGTTAACTGTTAGCAGAGGGCAGGAATGAACTACCTCCTTTCCTTATGTCGCTGCACAATGAGCAAAAACATATTTGTAGGCCTGGAGGTTCACCTTCTCTGAAGTATCAGCCCAGATATTGCTAGCCAGACTTTAGAGTCTACAGAGAACTATCTTTCTCCTAACAGGATTTATAAAATGGGATTAAATACAGTTTTATCAATGAGTGAATAAACTGACGGCGTATTAAACAGAAAATCTCTACCCAAAGAAGCCAATGTAAGAGTTTTACACCATTAAAATTCCTGTACTAGACTCCATTAAGATGGTGGCTAATTTGTAGGAGACATTATCTCTTCCTTTAAGCTCTCTTGTCTGTATGACAAGTCTCCTGGTATCAGTCATGATAATACGCTTCATAACTTCTTTTCCTGAGAAATTAAGGCAATAAAACCATAAGGAGTGTTTGCCACGATTCAGTTACCGTGTAATGACTGCTCTCCACTTCCCTGTTGACTTTAAACGTTCAGCCCTTGGGAGATGGTGGTGCTTCTGCAGCTATAAAGAAGCCTGTGGCAATGACTAGAGCAGGCCAAAGCGGGCAGAGACCACTGTTCATCCCTGGGGAAAATGGGTGAAGCACCACTGAAGCAGAGTTTAGATAAGAACTAGTTAAACAATTTTGGTAGGAAGTGCTTGTTTTTGGTGAAATTTTACAAATTGCTAAGTATCAGTTGAAGATCTAAGTACTTTCTTGGTGCCTTATTGGCAAGGTACTTCTCCTGCCTCAGCATCCCAGTTTGTTCCCTGGACTGGACTGCCTGGTCCTGGATAGCTACAACAGTCCCACGTCCTGGAGGAGAGAGCCAATGCTTTTGCTCAGCAGTTCTTCCCAGTGCACCACAAGAAATACAGAGCAGTCTGGCACGTGAACCAACCAAATTACAGTTCCCATAACACATCTGCAGTCATGTATCCAGCTGGCTTCTGCAAGAAAATCAGATTTTCAACTAAAATTATTCAGATTTTAATTTAGGCTCCAAGCAGTCTTTTACTACCCCCCAAAATTATGCTTATCCCAGACTTGGTTTTGTGTTGAGAAACAGCTTCAATATAAAAATCTAAAGCTCCGCCTCGTCTAGATTGCGGTGAGGATTTTTAGGAAAACTAATCAGCAATTTTTCTGCTTGCTCAAGCATCTGTGGATAGTGAAAAATATAACCAAGCTGGCCCTTTGTTTAGAACTCTAAACCTGACCAATTTGTTTTCTCATTCTTTAGCCCATGTGAATCCATTTTTGACTCATAGCTCAAACAAAGCAGTCTTTTCTGCTTCAGCTGACTGAGGGACTGATTGGTTCTGATTTTGCTTTACTCTTGGGAAAGGTACAAGCTTCCCAAGAAAGAACAGGCTGCCCAGATTAAGTCTCTAGGGGAAAGAGAATCATATTCAAAATTTAGATTTCAACGATCCATGATATCTGCATGAAGTTAAAAAGTCTTGCCTATCACACAGAACATATTTCTTTAAAATACCCAAATAAAGCACAATCATCTTGGGCCATGAACTTTGCATTTTGTTCAAGGAAATAAAGGAATGACGAGGCAGTCTTATGACTCTGGGTAGAAACAGTGTGAGTAATAACATACTCAGGTCATCAATCTTTCATTAGACCACAGTACACAATGCAGACACCTGCATTTTCCCAAGGAATTACTTAATTTATTATTCTTTTCTAAAGATAAAGGCAAGTAGTGCTAGACACACAAATTCAGATTTTGGCCCTCTTTTCAATAACATTAACTGCAAAACTCCTACTGATATGTGGAACATTGCAAGATCAGGCAAGCTGATGTCTCACATCTCAAGCTTTAAAATGGAGCCTCCTCTGTACTGTTTCATTAACATCAAACCTTTTAGCTAAATGCTGGCTGTTCATATAAAACACAATCATGCAAGTTTAAATGATTTTTTTTTTTAAAAAGGGCATGGCAGAATTAAGATAGTTATACCACATGAGCTTTGCAGCATTAATTCTCAAATCTCTTACCCCTAATCCCAAGAACAAAATATCCCAAAACTGCAATAGGGAACAAAGAATAATCTTTTTTAGAGGAGGGAATTTACTATGTATCTAATTCAAGAATACGCTTTTGGAACAATAAAAGTGGGATATTTTTGAGCACTAGAAATCCAGAGGGGAAAAAACGTACTAAAAGCTGGTGGAAAATCTAAAGCATTGCAGAAAAAACAGATGGATGTTACAACTCATTGTAATAAAGAAAAAAGATGTTCTAAAATGTTAGTGATTGTCCTTCTGTTGTCTGTACGGCATTGTGAGAAGACATTTGCTCCTCCTAAAGTAATCATATTGAACCAAAAGCTGATTTTACAAAGCTAAAGAGATCATAATTCACAGTTCAAGGTCAACCCGTGAATGACTCTAATAAAATGGCACCAAGAAATCAATCAGAGCTGAACAGATATCCTTGCTATCTACAGGCATTATTGTGACTGGTTTCTCTTCTCTCTATGGTGGTTTTGTGTCCGTGGACAAACCTACAGCACTGAGTCTTTAAAGATGCATTTTTGAAGGAAACATCTAGATGCAAAACCTTAGAAACTTGATTTGCCTTACTCCTCATAGTAAGTTTTATTTTTTCTGGATAAATACAATATTCTTTTCCTCCAAACACTAGTCTTTGGAGGCTTCTTCTGCCGTCTTCTGCACTTACTCAGTTTTGAGCTGTAACCTTGTACTTGGAAGATCTGTAGGAGACCAGATCACCATTAATATATTTGCAAAGGTATCCCCAATCTTCTGCTGCTGAAGGGCGTCTTGGACTATCCTATGGATCGTTCTACCAAAAAACAGACCTGAGGCAGGGGCACAGACCCCTTCAGCTCTCTGTCACCCAACCAAGCCAGTTGTGACTGTTGGAGTTTTTAGCAACTTGGATTAAACAAATTTGGGATATCCACCTAGTCTCCAGCATGTGGTTGCTTCTTACCATAAAAGTTACACTCTTAAAAGCAGAGCCATCTCCGAGCAATAGCCAGAATAGTGGAGCTCCCTTAACTCCTGGCATGTAGCCCTGCCCCAGCTCCTTGTGCTCGGGGGAGCTCAGATGGTTGAACATGGTTTGAGATAGGAATAAAGCAGTTGTTCCTGTGCATGTGTGGTGGCCTCACGACAGAGAGAGGAAGCAATGCTTTAGCCAGGAAGAATGTCTGTGGAAGAAACCATGGAGGGAGGCTGCAGGATGACAACGGGAGCACAATCCCATGCTCCAAATCTCCTTCAACCCTCTAAAACCCCACTGATCTTTCTCAGCACCCCTCTCCTCCAAGGATCCTCTTCTGAGAGAACTCTGCTGCCACAAACTTAAATTTTGCCTATGCTGAGAAGCAGCTCCTGGCTCTGAGAATGCGTTAAGGGCTGAAGCACATAATGGAGGAACCACCTTCTCTATATTTAGTTAGCGTGGAGATCAGACCTCCTGATGGGACTCTGTGGACCACAGTGACTACATAGAATCATAGAATGGTTTGGGTTGGAAGGGACCTTAAAGATCATCTACATGGTGATTACATATGGACCACAGTGACTGTATGTTCATATCCTGTGCACTCCTAGCACTGTCAGTATGTAATTTGTCTAAATATAAAAGCAACAGCACCCTATCTTCTTATTCACGCTAACACAACTGCCATCCTAAAATATCATGCCAGGGGTATTTAAAACATAGAATCATAGTATCATAGAATGGTTTGGGTTGGAAGGGACCTTAAAGATCATCTAGTGAACAAACAAACCAATTTTCATTGACAGTCCAAATAATCTGTGACCATCATGGCAAATCTCAATCAAAATGCAAAAATCTGTTGGTTTTAATGAAGGAAACTTGGGCAAGGAGCTTCACCAGCTTGCTGACAGCAAGCTCAACACTTACACAGTCAACTTTAAAAAGTCTCCTCTGTTACTGCAGCAGATACAGACCACTGTAGCTGCTGCAGAAGGGAGAGAGAAGGGGGAGAGAAAGAGAAAGAGAGAGAAAGAAGGGAGAGAGAAGAATTACGTATGTCCCCTGACCATGTTAGTTAGTTATAGACCAGTGCCAACATGAAGAAAGGCAAATGAACAATACTGCAGAAATCAAATCCAAACAGTCACTTTATATTGGTAATGTAAAAAAAACCAAAACAAAACCCAACCCAATTTATCCATTTTCTGAGAAATGAATCAAAAGCTGAAACACTCAAACGACTGGGAACAGCCACAATACAGGAATTCCAAATAAACGTTTTTATAACAGAAGTTGGCAGTGGTAGCAATTCAAAACCACGATAATTCAGTTTCTAGGAGAAAAGATGTATATGAAATAGCACGGTGCCCACACTTTGTCTTGTTACTGAAGTGGAAAATTCCTGGAAGTGAACAAATCTGAGAGCTTTAAGAGTGATTAACTATTTTGTGCCAGAGGGATTTCAGACCCCCAGACTGCGTGAAAGGCAGGTGATAAAGAGCAGTGACTTACTGGGGCCTAAAATGTTCACTTGAAGATTAAGAATTAGGGTTGGCTGAAACCTTTGTGACAAACAGTAAAATTGCTGAAAACCTGAGTTCCAGCAGGTCAGAAACTACCTGTGAGGTGAGTTCAAACTTAGCGAGTAGTTTTAGCTGAGAAAACAATTCACTAGACGTACCTTTCTTAAAAAAAAGAAAATTAAAATTAAATTAAATTAAAAAGCATTACAAAATACATTGGACAAAATATTTGATTCTGACCTGAAATGGAAGTTTACAGTTTGTAATAAAAAAATTAATGCCTCAATTTGCTATTTTTGTTCCGTTTTCCCTATCCCAATTTTATTCCATTTGAGGACCGAATGCAAAAAATCTCTTATTCAACCAACTCCAGTAGACACAACTCTTCCTGCAGTAACTGCTACAATAATTACAAGCACACATCTACCAAAGCAGGTTATAAGGAGACAACTTTCCAGTAGCTGTGTCACCAGCAGCAGTGCAGATGTCTGGGTCGTTATTACCCACTGAATGGTCACATCTGAATCTGTGCTACCTGCTGATCAGACTGGCTCTTTGCATATGTTTGATTGGTTTTTATCTGTTTATGAATTTATTTCTTGCTTTTCTAGAGAATTTCATTGAGCGCACCCTCAGCAAGTTTGCCGAT